>NC_083647.1:14391062-14691062 GCF_963576545.1 Limanda limanda | reverse complement strand
ATCCTCCTCTTTCATTATGGTCATCTCTAACTGACTCTTTCTGACTTCTCCTGTACGCCCCTCTCCATCTCGTCTCGTCTCTGCCCTCCACCAGCTGGATCTCGGTGCTGCAGAACAGTAAGGAGGAGGCGCTGAATCAGGCCTTTAAAGGGGACCAGCATTTTGGCGAGAACAACATTGTGCAGGAGCTGACCAAGGCAATCCTCGGAGAAGTGAAGAGGATGACGGGAAATGACGTCTGCTGCGACTGTGGAGCCCCCAGTGAGTGGCAAAGATAGGGAAACCACTAAAACACAAACAGAATCAAAACTAATTTAATGATCTTTAAATAATTCTAAATAATGAATGCAGCCAAAAGTTAGATTGATGTTACAACTGCGAGGCAACATTTAGTACTAGCTGTTCTGTAGAAGCCTGCCACCATCACTCAACCAAAGAAGTGGGAAGTGTTATTGATTGATTCATTATCATCCCCACGTGACGCACAGTGTCAATCTCAGATTGTTAATAGATGTTATTTATTGGGAAACACCGCAAAGCTGTACAGTACACTGTGCCCTCAGATGTACAGTATTCAGCAGCACCAACACAAGATATATAGCATGAACCTGTTTATATCTGTATATGCTGTACTGTGAAAAATTATATATTGCTCCAACTGCAACTCTGTGCTATGAAAGTTGACCTTCTGGTCGTACCAACTTCCTGAATTTGAAAAGCGAGTGATATGTGCACTGTAATGGATGATGTTAAGCAAATATACAGATATGATCTGGTTAACAAATTAATGTTATGCACTTAGAAAAGTGTAAGCAGTGGTTCATATTTATAGTTATCAGCTAAATCATGTAAAAAACACTGGTAGGTTTGTCCTAAGTCCCTGATTTAGAAAAGCTGAAATTTGTGCAGACCAGATCTGTTAAGGACTCAAATCTTTCTACCAGTAATGTTTCCAAAATGTATATGTGTAAATGTATATTCTTAAACCTAATGTATACAACATACATATATATACTGAGATCTGTGAAGTGTATCTAGGCCAGACTCAGTCACAGTTTGACCCTGTCACTTTCCTCAGATGTTTTTGTGCCATGAGATAGTGAAATGTCCTTCAGGCAGGTATCAGATATCCAGAGCCCACAGTTTCCCACAAGGACACATCGAAGCTGCAGAAATTTCTTTTTTACTTCAGTGAATTTTGCTTGAGGTGTCACTCATGTGTTAATTACTTTTAATTATCTCCTCTTTCTGTGTGTCAGACCCGACGTGGCTGTCCACCAACCTGGGTATTCTCACCTGCATTGAATGTTCGGGGATCCACAGGGAGCTGGGCGTCCACTACTCCAGGATCCAGTCGCTCACCCTGGATGTACTCAGCACCTCGGAGCTCTTGGTAAAGCACTTTTCTGACGTTTGTCGCTGATCTTCCTCTTGTCCCCCTCCCCATGAAGAATAGCTGAGATTTTGTTTGGCTTTTCCAGTCTTGATTGCGTGGTGTTAAAATGTTTTGTTGACCACAATCTGATCGTTGTTGTTGGTTTGTGTGCTTGCTCCACAGCTGGCCAAGAATGTGGGGAACGCAGGCTTTAATGAAATCATGGAGGCTTGTTTAAGTGCTGAAAATGTGGTGAAACCCAACCCAGCCAGTGACATGTAAGTCACCCCTACAACTCTTCTCCGACACACTCCATCTCTCTTCATCTCCTCCTCCACTCATCACTTCACTTCTCCTGCCTCTTTCACTCGTCTCACATTACACTCTTCCACAGCCGGTCCGCAACTGGCGACACCTTAATGATCCGCTGCCACGTCTTTTTAAGCTGCATGATAAGCATAAGATAAGCACACATTTTAACAAACTTGTTTATATCAGTGATGACATGTTAATGATCAATTATATGACACGATAGGCCTTCAGGGAAAAAGCCCTTTCAGGGTTAAACACAGTAATTATGTATAGTTAGTGTATTTATCCATCATTATGCTTTATGCATCATATTTAAGGTTTAATCCTTTTTTATTTGCAGATTTATCACATGATTCCACTGTTCACATCCTGTGCACGGCTGCTCAAATCACATCCATGTGTCAACAGAGAAGAGCAGTGGTTGTGTGTGTTTTCCGAAACCTGTCTGACCAGTTACTTTAACAGGACAGCTGATTTTAGTTGTTTTAAAAAAAATAAAGGATAGTAGATGTTACAGAATTCCAAATTTTATATATATATTATTATATTTAAAAAAAAAACACATTCAGAAGCTAAGTCAAGTCTGTTCCTTCGTCAGAATATCAACCATAAGAGGTAATAGATTACATATTTATTTTAATGTAGCACATAGTTTAATGCAGATTAATATATTCTACTTATGTGTTTTTCTTTTAAATGTATTAAGACTGATAAAGCATTGAAAATGTAAAATTTATAACAACAATCTAATTCTTGGCTTTCGATTGGCACTTTCCATTACATTACTGCTCAATCACACATACACTTGTGATACAGTCTCACCTGCTGCCTGTAACTCAACACCCCCCTCCTTACATCCTCCACCAGGCAGGCGAGGAAAGACTTCATCACAGCCAAATACACAGAGAAACGTTTCGCCAGGAAGAAGGATCCTGAGGCGACGTCGCGGCTCCACACGCTGTGCGACGCCGTGAAGGCCCGAGACATCTTCTCCCTCATCCAGGTGTACGCCGAGGGAGTCGACCTCATGGAGCCCATACCTCTGGCCAACGGACACGTGAGTACACTTTACTTCTTATCTCAGAATAATCTGTTTCATCGTTATTGCTCATTGATGATTGTAAATAAACACTTCATATTTCTATAGTGGCTTACTTCAAATGTTTCATTTATTCCAGGAACAAGGGGAGACGGCCCTTCATCTTGCAGTGAGACTGGTGGATCGAACATCTCTTCACATTGTAGACTTCCTCACTCAGAACAGGTACAGTGTAAAAAACACCAGGAGGCAACCGTGCATTCATGCATCACCTCAGTTACTTTTTTAATGGCAGAATGAAATATGCTCGAACGAGTTTTGACAGTTAATCTGATTCTGCAGAAAACGCTGGAGAGACCACGATGAAAACACTCTCTTTGTCCAATTTTGACATAAACTGGAGAAATGATTCTTCTTTTTGGTTTTAAGATGAATCATCACAAAACTATATTTCTGATTAATACTCAATGCTGACCTTCATAGAAATAATATACACATATTTGACATTCTGCTCAAAGCTTGGTTTGCTTGCCTATTATTAGAGGACGTTATATATCCAGTGCATCTTATAGGTTGTATAGAAGAAACCAAGCCTTTATTTTATGCCTCCAGTGTTTGTATTTAAACTTTTCCTCTGTGTCTGTGTCCCCCGACAGTTTGAATCTGGATAAGCAGACAGCCAAAGGCAGCACGGCGCTACACTACTGCTGTCTGACCGACAACAGCGAGTGTCTGAAACTGCTGCTGCGGGGGAAGGCCTCCATAGAGAGCGGTGAGGAAACCAGGATGAACCATGATTCATCACTGTGCAACTCTTTCCTTTTATTTATTTCTATTTCTCCGTCTTTATTTTTCACACCCCTGGATTTTTTTGTAATATATATTCAGCTCCTAATAGCTGTTTGCTGGTTTCTAAGTAATAATTTAACTGGCCATTAAAGCTGGATGTTCCATTTAAAGACGTAAGAAGTAGCTAAATAGCTGTTTAAACTTTGATTTTATTTATTAAAGCATGTAGAGTTATATGATTCAGTTCATATTATTCCTGCAATCATTGATTGATTAATTTAAGGTGCCTATTTCAATAAGAATTTTATTATTTAAACTTTTTAAACCTCTTATGGTGCAAACTTTTATGGTTTTTAACAAAGTTACAGTTGATTCTACAAGTAGATGTCTGTTTTCTCACAAATTCTTCTCTCATACAGCTCTTTCCAAGTCCTACACATTTAGTTCCCAGAGATTTGAGCTTTGCCAAAAGTCCATGGCAACTTTTTCTCACGACATTAATTTATCTTCTCCGCTCTGACACCAGCAACACAAGCACATAATAGATACAGAGAGACGGAGTGCAAAGAGAAACCAGGGAGCTGCTCGGTCTGGGAAACAGTCTAATTACACATTTCTCACGCCACTGTGGAAAGAGAGGAAAGAAAACGGGCTGTGTGTTTGTGCTCGTGTGACATGTGGATACAGTGATTATATGTTTTTGTTGTTTTCTCTTGCAGCTAATGAAGCCGGGGAGACGCCGCTGGATATCGCTCGCAGGCTCAAACACCTACAGTGTGAGGAACTGGTGAGCTCACTGTGTTTAGACTCGGCCTTATATCTGCAAACACATCACTTCCTGAAACCACGTCGGTCATCTGTGTTTATATCTGCCTGGCTTTTTATTTGTCTGTTTATTTGTAGTTGAACCAAGCACTGGCAGGGAAATTCAACGTCCATGTCCACGTTGAGTACGAGTGGTGTCTGCAGCACGAAGACTTGGATGAGAGTGATGAAGATCTGGATGAGAAGGTAAGAGACATTTAGGGAGTATTTATGAAGAAAGCTGCTATACAAGAAGTTGAGAATGAGAAATATTTAAAAGGATTGCAGCTTATCGAGGAAAGTTGAGACCTAAAATACATATGCATCATATCCGGTTACTCCTTTTGTTTATCTTTTCGGTAAAATTGGATCAAATGTGATTCGTAACGTTTCAGTTTGGGAGTAAGGATTGTCTGAATTTAAAAGTCTCTGAGTATTGATCTATATTATTTGCAAGGAAATGGAATGACCTGCTTTTTACTCTTGGTTTGAGAAACTAGCAAATTTACTTGTGTATTACGGATGTGTTTAATTCCTTTTTTTAATGATACGGCAAAGTAAGAACACTTAAAGGCCGCTTGGTAGGGCGATCTAGATTTAACAGGTTCTTCGCCAAGTCTAGCACAACCCTCCATAAACTTTCATGGAAATCCCTTCAGTAGATTCTGCGTAATCCTGCTGAAAATCAAGCGAACGCAGATGAAATCATTATCTCTTTGGCAAAGGTTAAAACAACAGTAGCGACTCTCAAGCTATAACGTGTTTTTCTTCATTTCAAAAGACAAAGATTCAAATGTAGGTAAATCAAAAACATCATACCTTAAAGTCAGAGAGGAAAAGACTAAAGAAATGCAGAACCACAAATCTGATGAACCACGTCTGACCCGTTGCATTCTCAAATTGTGCAATCACAAATCTCTCATGCGTACACCATATATATATTTCACCTTTGACCCACACTGACTTTCTGATGTCCTTGCAGCCCAGTCCTCATCGCAGAGACGAGCGACCGGTCAGCTGTTACACCCCGAGCAGTAACTCCACCCTGGGCCCCGGAGGCCGCGACGGCCTCACCAAGGACAAGCAGCGCGGCTACATGCCCAGTCTGGTGAACAACGAAACCTACGGCACCATCCTCAACAACAACCAGAGTCAGAACGCCACCACCTCGGCTCCGCCCTTGCCCCCGAGAAACCTGGGTAAGGGTCAGACACAGCAGCACCAGAGATAGAAGAGTGGAAGGCAAATGTAGATTGTCACAAAATACATATCATTATCATTTTATGAATGAAATCTTAAATCTGAGAAACTGTGTCTGACGTCTTTGTACTTTGGAAGTTTTATTCCTAAAATCTGCCTCAGAGGAACATCCTCCTTTACCTCTACAGTACCTTTTGAAGGTGAAGTCTCCTTTCCCCTCGTGCCGCTGGTTGCCCTCGCCTTTATGTAAATTACTCTGCGGTTGAGAGTGACATTTTGATCTGTTCTAACGTCACACATATCTCTGGGTACAGAGGCAGAGAAAAGATGGACAGGCCGCCTGCCCAGAGAGTTTCTGACCTCTTCACCAGGAAGAGCTGGTCTCATCCAGTCAAATGACCTCAGGTCTAAAGGGCAGGATTTATTTTCATGTTGAACAGAAGCAGTCTGTGACACCGAGCTGAACTTCATGAAAACACAGTTGTTTTAAAAAGGCGTGATAGTGTTTGATGAAAAAACAATCTGAAACCTTTTCTCGTAAAAGTCAGTGTGTATGTGCTTAGGGGAAAAAGGAAAAGTTATTTCTTTAGGCAAACGGACTTGTGACAAGTCCGCCGCATTCGATCTTTAATAACATTAGTGGTCGTCTGGAGTGCGGCCAAGAGAGCGGAGGAGAAACAACCAGCTGCTCACCTCACCACAGCCCCCCCGCCTCCACATTCTGCACATTCCCTCGCCCCAGTTAATGTCCTTCTCGATTACACTCAAATGGAAATGGCTTTTTAAAGTGAAAGGCTGGATGCTGGTTCAGGCAATTGAGGCACTCTCTCTCTCTCTTCCCTATTAATAATCTCTCTATCTCTCTCTCTCTCTCTTAGTCCAGTTATCCGGTCTGGGTGGGATCATTCCGTCGTCAGGGTCTGGCAGCTGGAAGCCCGGTCCTTTAGACCTGGTGGGGCGACAAAGGTCGTCCTCGGACCCTCCCAACATGCACCCTCCTGTCCCGCCTCTGAGACTCACCTCGACTGGAGGTATGGAGAAACCTCCACCCATTGTTCCCTCTCAAACTTAACCAGTTTCTAAGTAAAAGTCAATCATGGATTCAAAGTTGATCCTCTCATAAATGCCACTGTAAAGAAGATGTAAATATCTCAGTTTTTAATGGGCTGTGCTAAACATTCAAGTCTTGGAGACATAGGCACATAACTGTCATTTCTATGCAGGTTCTAGGTTTATTATTATTTGTTTACACAGGTTGAATTCAAACAAATGACACACTTACAATCATGAGAATCTAATATAGAAATATTTGTAGCGTACCTTCGTTTTTCAATTGAATCTGTTCATTTATTTATTCTTGATCATTTTTACAATTTGATAATGATTTATAATAATATATTAACACAGCAACCCTTTAATGGGTAATTGTAATATGTAAATGATTGGATGATGAAGATTTACACTCACTGGGCATATTATTAAGAACATCATGCTCAGACTGGACAGAGCTGGTTTTAAATCAGTGTCAAGTTGTTGAAGTTCAAGTTGTCCTCTTTTTTTCGAGAGACTGAAAATCCCTGTAGGTCGGCAGTTTGAGAAATGCATCACAGTCAAAATCAATGAGATCACATTTTTAACATGTATGATTTTAATTATTGAACTGCTGCCACATGACCCACTGGTTGTGTAGTTGCATGAATAGGCACTTGTACAGGTGTTGCTAATAAGGTGCTAAGTGATGTAATGATTGATTCTTTATTGATCATTTTGCAAGTCTATTTTATGTGAATGAAAATAAGTATAATAATATTAATAATGATGATTATGATGTGAGCCAGATGAAATTAACTGTGGTGTGTGACTTTGTGTTCTAGTTCTGGGTCCTCCTCCTTTGAACTTACAGTCCAAATCAGGCCAGGGGCCCCCGGGGTCCAGAGCGGCACCCCCCAAATCTCCTGCTGGGTAAGACAATAAAAGTGCATGTGTGTCTGCAGCCCTAAGAAAAATATCCCCATGTACAAAAACCAGAAGGAGTTGAGCGGTGACTCCACAGCTCCATCATCTTACACCAGAGGACAATAGATTCATATATTTCAGTACACACACACACACACACAGGGAAATCATGTATTTCCTCAGGGTTGTGTATCTTGCTGTTGTGAACTCTTGTCTCGTAATGTGCTGTTGTGTTTCCTCAAGAGGAATGAGCTCACACGGCTGCTGTTAAGCTACTTCATTAGCTTCGAGGCTAAACTCTGTGTCGAGCCAGAAGAGCAATAACTCTCCTCCCCAGTTGCCCCTTTCTCCTTTTTTATCTCCCCACAGAGCTGATAGTGCTTCAATAAATCTGCTGCGGCGTCTCCGAGAGCTGGACACTTTACTGTGTCTTTATGTGACCACTACTTTTATTAATGGGGACACGTGTTTTTTTTACATTCTTTGTATTTTTCAGCAACGATAAAAGCTTCAACAGAGGACCTCTAAATCGAACCCAGTCCATCGAGAGACCAGGTGAGAGATAAGCATAAGAGAGGGAAAGTATCCCCCCGGGTCAGATCTGCGTCTGTCCAGTGTCTCCGTAAAGTTCACACATGTTGTTTCACAATCTGTCAAATCCTGTTTCTTCTGTGGAAAATGTGGAAAGTTCAGTTGTGGCCTGCATGATATAATTTCCTCTTCCTGTTCCAGCTAAGGAAGTGCCAGGATGCCCCCAGAACTCCATAGGTCAATCCCTGCCTCCAGCCCCCATGCCGAGGAAGGCCTACCCAGTGAGTGCCTCATGCTTCCCCTCTTTATCGTCCAGATACTGCAGCGTGTAAAATGCTTATTCATTGATACTGTTGCACTGAATCATAGGCTGCTGATTTAACGAGTCGTGCCTCATGCCGTTGTTGGGGTTGTGGGGTTTCCTCCTGTGTAGGGTCCACCTATTGTCTCAGTGTTTCCAGTGTCGACTTAAGCAGTAAATATCCTTCCTGTACTCTCACTCTGTTCTCATGCAAAGACTCATTCACAGTTTCTGGCGGGAAGCTGTTTGCGTAAATCTGTTTTTAAGATTTTGAAGGTGGAAATTACGAAAAACTAACCGATTGCGTTTCTTTTCGTTTTGTCATCTGGCAGAGAATCTTAGGATTATAGCAGGTTTTCCTTTGTCTTCATTTGGAGACTTTTTGTCAGTTGCATGACACAACATTCTTTGGAAAGACTGTTCACAAGAACGGAAATCGTTTTTTTTTCCTACCACCCCCCTAGTAACATGTCCAGAAAATACACAAGCGTTTCTAACATGCAATGGACACGAAACAAACAAATTAATACATATATATATAAAGAGGTGTCATTCACATAGAAGATGCTTGAATGTTCCAGGAATGTTCCTGTTGTTGTGAGCGCATCTGTTCCAGTTACTTTAGTTAGAGAGGACAAAACAAGTTTGGTCATTCAACCTTAAAAAGGCTCACGTTTGTCCTCGAGGAATTTACAAACTATACAACATCCAGCACCGCAGACAATATACATCACAGACACTCAATAATACAAGGAAAACATCTTAAATATGGTGAAAAAGAGACAGAAACAAAAGTCAAAGTGAGACAGAATCAACCATGATTGTGTTGCTGCATGTGTTGTAGACAGTTGTCAACATTTCCTTCTCCCACTGATTAAAACCTTATCTTGTTTCTCAGAAGCAGAGGCCAAAGCGAGTGAAAGCCATCTACAACTGTGCGGCCGACAACCCGGACGAGCTGACCTTCTCCGAGGGCGAGGTGATCGTGGTGGATGGAGAGGAGGACCAGGAGTGGTGGGTCAGTATCACTCACGCTACTGGTTTCTTTCACATGAGATTACATGAGCGTCTCTTGTCCCACTGTGGTCCTGTTTCTACGATCGCTAAGCAACCACGGTGGCTCACAGCAAAAAAAAGCTGTGACCTCGTTCTGGCCGTTATCCCGCACCGCCTCCTCCTCGTCCTCCTTCTCTTTTCCCGCCTGCTGTTGCTTCCTCTGTGGAGCCCTTGTGTGAACACCGACCAGCTGTGGCTTGTTTTCCTCGGAGCCACCGCGGCAGATTTGACCGTATTTAGTCAATCTCTTTCCCTGTGGCCCTGTACGGACCCCGTGTCCCCCGAGGTCCCGTCCTCCACGCTTCCTCTCTGCGTTATCACCCCTTCTGTGTTTCTCCTACTGAAATGAAAGCATCGTACTAACAGGCGATGAAGTCACTGTGATGCATAATTGGAGTTTAATTGGATTATTGTGTTACTTTGAGTATCAGCGTAAAAAATAAGGGTGTTTTGTTGTATGTTAAACAAGAGTGCAGCTCGGGCAGCATTTCTCTGTCCAAACTCTGTCCAAGCCCAGGAGATGAGTATCCAAACCCGACCTGAACCTGACAGGAATTCTAGTTTTTATCTCTGAACCCGAGCTTGACAAAGGAAATTTAACCTGCACTGAGTTTGTGTTACTCTGTTCCTGACACACATGGATATTGCTTGATTTCCCCGATTTAAACAACGTGTTAAGTGTAAAAATCTGCCCAGCCAACGTGACCAAACCAAACCTGAATATCACTTCAGCATTTTGTCCGAACTCCACACTCCAGTGAAGACGCCGTGTTGATAACATGACTTTTATCTCTTGTGTGTTGTCAGTTATATCCAGACCAGCCTGGATCAATACTTGATAAAACCATTGCTTGTTATTCTGTATATTTTTTTTTTAGAGCAGAAACATGTCCTAGCTTTTTTTTCCAGGTATAGAAGACGTTTAAAAACCCTTAATGGACATAAATAAGTTCCCTTAAGGTAATATCGTACAGTAAATACATTTTTTATATATTACTGAGATAGTGGTTGTGATTTAGACCCTCATAGTTTTAGATGGTGTTTAGTAGAGATGGATGTTGACACTGATTTCTCACTTCAAATTCAATTCAATTTAGATTCAGTTCTAATTTGTCTTATCTTGGTTTAGGTATTGCAATTTGGCTTTAATCAGGTTCCAAAAATAGAGTAAAACTTCATCATAAAAACGTATGATTTTGATCTTGCGACATAATTGTGTTAAACCTTTTTGACTGAAATAACCTTTTCAGCGTGTTATTAGTCATTTAAAACCATGTAGACATGTATTTCATTGCCTCTAATTCTACCAGTTTGAATCTTAACTCCATGCACAACATTTAGAATAATTTTGTTATTAATGAATCGTTACGGAATCATTCAACCCTGTTTTTTGTTTTAGCTAGTCCCAGTGTTAACATGTGTTTGAGTGATGTATATGTGCTTAGGTGACATATACATCACTACACAGTAGTACAATGTTTTGGTGTCCTGGTGAAATAAGACTTTCCCAAAAAAGTGATTACCATCCTTAAAATCCAGGATTTTGGTTTGTGTCTGCCCTCCGACCTTTCACCTCTGTCTTCCTTCTTCTAGCTGGGCCACATCGAAGGTGATCCAATGAGAAGAGGAGCCTTCCCGGTCACGTTTGTACACTTCATCGCTGACTGAAAGATCTCAATGGGTCCCAGGAGGTGTCCCGGGGCGCAGCGTTTCACCTCCACCTGCTGCCTGTGTCTTTCGACACCCCCCACCCCCCACCCACCAACCCACCAACCCACCATCATCCCAGTGTTTGTCGACATCATCGGCATCATCAGCATCATCAGCGGGCTTGAGGAAGCGTTGCTGATCCATTACCTTAGCTGCAAATTTGGTGTCGTGGATTTTAATGCTTGCTGTTAATGTTTCTGAGACAGACTCTTAGAATTCAAAAAACTCTTTATGATTGTAGTGAACGGCCTCTCGCAATAAATGCACTTTCTTGTCTTTATCCTTGCTACAACATGAGACGACGTGACATGATGAAGTTTGTGTACAGAGTTCTTTTCTCCCGTTTTTCTGCAAATGTACCAGTGAAGACTCCAGCAATGTATCTTAACTTTAACTAACGACTGTAAGAGTGAACGTAGACGACATGCTTACATTCCACCTCCGTGCATGTGTGATTTTTATAAAAGCCCACCTGCTTCTAGGTGTAGTGGCCCTCCTGTGTGGAGGTTTCTCTATTGGTGCTAAGTTAAACCCCAGAATATGCTCGAAGCTGCACCCAGGGGGCGCTATCCTCCCTGTCCCTGTTTTCATAGAGAGACATTAAAGTGCTGCATGTAAAGAAAAGCCTTCACCTCAGCTGCTCTGGGAGAAGATGCTTCCCCCCCCTACGTGTGTAGAGTGAGAGAGCTGCACATGAATTCGGTCCTCCCTTTTTTCTGCCTGAGCTATTTTAGGAAAACATCAACACTTCTTCCTCCCGAACTTCTTTGGGTCAATGATGACAGTGACTGGAGCCGCAGCAGCAGCAGCCAGTAATTACCTTCATGGCCAGTCAACACCTCAGGCTGTCTTCACCTGACATCTGCCTTATTAGAGAAAGAGGGAGTGTGTGTGTCGGCTGCAGAGAATAAACTGAAGATGACAGTATTCAAGAATATCGAAGAAAGAGGAAATTAAAAAAGAAAGATCGAGGGAATGTGACAAAAAGCAGAAGTTGGCTGTGACTTCTGTTGCTTCCTCTTGTCTTTTAGCGCACTAACGCTCCAACGTGCTGATATTATTATTTTTATTTTGACACTGTCTACAACCACACGCAAAGAAGAATGTCCTTCCCACAGCTTAAGCTTCTCATACTTGTACATAACAGGGGTTCTATAATGTAGAAAGATTAGTGGATCTATAGTGTTATTAAATAAATATAAAACACACTGTAATTAACTTTGGTTGTAGAGCAACTTTCTTTCTGTTCAAAATGTTGATATCGAGCCTTCCATGGATTTGTGAATGACAAGAAGAGAAGTGTGTGAATCACTGAGCTGATTCCCTCGCTCTCTTCATCGTGTTTAATATGAACTCACTGGAAACAGGAAGATTTAATAACCTATTCATGTACATATGTTTGGTTTGGTTTTGTTGATATTTAAATGTAAAGAGCAGAGTAAGCGTGGGCAGTAAATGTCTTTTTAATGCACTGTGGTGATGAGCAGTTACAGATGTGACCTCAGCTGGACCTGTGTGTGTGTGTACGTGCACGTGCACTCAGAACACAAACACACTCACACTGCTGGGAAAATACCCTCATCAGTTCATTCTCATTAACTGTCTGTGGATCACTGCGTCGACTCTTAACTCTGTTGTGGAAGAAAATGGGAAAATGAAACTGGAATAATAAAATATGAAATAATACGATGATCTTGTTTGACTGGTCTGAATGTTAAATGAGTTTGTGGTCAATTTATGGAAACGATTCCAAGTTTTAGTAAATAATTGATATGAAAAGTGTTCTTTATTTGAGTCTTAAGACCTAAATGCACAAAACTACTTCAACTATTAGACTTATATTAATATATATTATATACTTCAACTATTCTATTAAAGTATTAGTATTAGTAAGTATAAACTTACTTACTGGTGTGAATCTCAAGTCAAAGATAGATGATGAAACATGAGCTCCCTCTGTTGGGCGATATTTCTGCATTACTGCATCCACATTTTAGAAAGCAGAAGGAACATGTGAAAGAAAAGTATTTTTCTATTAAAACCACTTGTGGATTAACGGCGGGAAAAACTAAACATTAAAAAGCAAAGACAACACTAACATAAGGAGAAAGAACATTTTAATCAGTAAAATACTTCAAATACAAAACGTCCTCTCTTTTATTGTACCAGATCAAATACATTTCACAACCCAAGCTCAACTGGAATGAGGTGAACAGGAAGAGCATATGTCCCAAGTGATGTCCAGTTTGCGCCATGATTGTAAACACTTTTTTGTTGCTCCTAAATCTTTCTGATGCTTTTTTACAGCCCCTTCAGGTTTCTCTGGTATCAGGTGTAAAAAACAAGTCAGAAAATACATCAAGCTTTTGGTACCAAGAGATTTTAACAAGAGAAAATAAGAAATGTGCACAAAACCCAATTTATTAAGAAATGCTGTTGTACCGACACTGTTGTTTAAACACAAAGACACAAAAAGATGTAAAACCTCCGAAGGGATCTAGAGGTTTCCACGTGAGGAGAAACAAACTGTGGCTCATAAATACTGTGTGTACCGTCAAGTTTGAATGTATCCCATGAATCATCACATGCTGACACACCTAGGTGGAGATGTGTTGCAGCATCATGTACCGTCATTTATATAAATATGAGGCGTTTACATTTCCCAGATAAAAACTGTGCACTGTCATCCAAAGGTTTTTTTTAAATGCAACCATTTCCCTTCTTTCCAAACTTTATTTTGAAAGGTCAAAGGAAGAGGTGAGGTAAAGGAAGCTAATTCCAGGGGAAATGATTACCAACAAATTCACTGTAGAAGGAGACTGAATGAGACTCTGCCATCGAATCACCGGCTAGAATCATGAAAACTAACAAAGAGCAGATTGACCCTGCACTTCAAGGTTCAGTGTGTTTAGTGACATCTAGTGGTGACGTTTCATGTGGCAGCTGAATACCCCTCACCACAATTTAGATGAAAAAACACAGGATAAGTTTATATTCAATTTCTGCCAATAGTTCCCTTTAAGCTACATCTAACACACTGAGCATTTAACAACTGTGAACAATAACAGAAAAGTTGGGTGAAAAGGGAAATGGTCACATGTTTAACAAACAAACTGCAGGTTTGCTGGTTTTCTTATTGTCTGCTGCTGGGATTGTCGGCTGCTGGGATTGTTCCTGGACAGATCTCGGCACTGGTCCATGTCTCTGACCTCAGGACTTGTCGGACGTCAGAGCGCAGTCAAAAGAAGTCGAAAGCACTTTGCAGATGGACTGAGCCTGCTCCTGTTCAGACAAATGGAGAATCGGGTTTAATAACCTTAAATCTTAGTTTGTGTTACTGTTTACGTTGTTTCACTTTGCACTCGGTCCCACTTACGGAGCTGCTGCACTGGTACACCCAGATGCTGCACTCTTCCTGCCGCGGGTCAGTGGTTTTGAGAGCCAGGAGGTTCTTCCCGGCGCCGAGGCCATCGTCGTAACACAGCATGCGCACGATCAGGTAGAGAGGGTGGCGATGCAGCACGTCCTGTTCAAGGGAAAACACTCCATCGGTGACTCATAACATGCAGAATACATTTCTTAGATTTTTTTGCTACATGGTCAAGAGAGGTAATCGTTTTCAGCCAGTGTGGTTTCAGATGTATTTTGGCTCCGCACTGGATTATGTCCCCAGAAAGTGGGGAAATCACTGAAATTATGCTGAATTTACTTGAACCATGCAGTTTGACTCCATTGATGAGTCTTCCATCACTCTATGTTTTGCGCTGCTACTCACACACTGGTCCAGCGAGGCCACTTTGACGCCGTACTTGGACACTCCCAGAATCATGTCCTCCTCTCCGGGGACAAACGGCAGCTTTCTGTCTTGCTGAGAGACGGAGCAGAATGTGTAAATCAGTCTGTCTCTGGAAGCATCGTCCCTCCATCACAGTCTCTGTCTCTTCTCACCTGAGCAGCATCAATGTAGTTGATGAGGTCCAGAGGCTCCTGCAGCGTCCTGCTTACGTCAAACTGTAACTTCTCGATGGCTCCCACGTACTTCACCCGGAACTCGGCACACGCGTCAGATGCACTGTTACCTGAAGTGACAGAAGACGAGTTGGTTAAAGAAGAAAAGGGCACAGCAGGAGGAGAAGGGGAGTAAAACGTGTCTGGGGACCGACCTGAGCTCTTAGTGGAGTCTGTGTCGAGGCTGGCAACCGTGCTCGATCTGGAGAGCCCCCCCAAACTAGAATCTACAGACTGGACACAAACAAGAGCAGGTAAGAAGACATGGACCAAAGTCCAGATATTTTCATGAAATTTGCCGGAGGAGCTGATCTGTGACGATATACATTTCTGAGTCAGTTGCTCTGGACATTTTTTGAGTAACTTTTCCTGCCAGCTACCTGGTAAAATCTGGAAAATATTTAAGTGTGCCAATGTGAGAATAAAGCAGGAACATTTCTGGAAAATTGGTGTGTTGGTGATGTTTCTAACACTTGACGGAGCAAAACTGGAACAATAAATATATCTTAGGATGGAGAAGAGGAGCCATGCATGAGGAAGACGCTGATGAAGATGTCTTCTTGGAAACACAACGAGATTCAAGAGGAGATTCTCAGTCATCCGGGTCATAGTATCTTCAGAAGTTGGAACTTTGAGAGCATTTGGTGATACGGGCCGATGCTGGTGTTTATGTGAAAAACACTAATGTAAAATGTCTAAAGTTCAGGTATGAATAGCTAATGATTCTGTGTGTGTGTGTGTGTGTGTGTGTGTGTGTGTGTGTGTGTGTGCGTGTGTGTGTGTGTGTGTGTGTGTGTGTGTGTGTGTGTGCGTGTGCGTGTGCGTGTGCGTGTGCGTGTGCGTGTGTGTGTGTGTCTTAGTGTACCTTGCTCTTAGTGCTGATCTCGCTGCTTTGCGAGCTGCTGCTGCTGTGGCGCTTCTTGACTTTCCGGAACATCCTTCACCATGACGACCCCATCGAGGCCTCCGACCCCCCCCTCCACCGACCTGGATCATGGCGGAGCACAGTGTTAAAGACCAGTCAGAGTTGCCCTCTCTCGTCTTAGCGGAGGTGATGAATAATTGAGTGTGAAACACAGAGTAGACTGAATTTTTGACAACGGCTAAATGAGAGTGGAGACCTTCAGCTTAACAATTCTTGTAGCTATGCTCCTCTGTTTGCTCTTAATGTGTCTGTGACAGCTGCACAGCCTCTCACATCATATGAATTATAGAGTGTTATTCAAGCTAGACTCATTCTGAAGCAACAAACACAATAATAATACTAGAGCTGAGCCAAAGGGGCTTTTGAGGCCAAGGCCGGTACCAAGATTCAGGAGTAAAACTTTTACTAAACTGAGATTTATCGACTGTTATGCGTTTAAAAATGAAATGATTCCAGAAAACCCTTAAGACAAAGAAATGTAATGTGTGCTCTGTGTTTTACAGTTACAAATAAAAACAGATACACCCAGATAGAACTTTCAAAATAATGTAGAAAATAAACAGATTTTTTTAAATCTAAATATCAGTACATCTTTTCTGCATTGTTTATTCTGTAAAATAAATGTTTTCCGATCAACAAACATCTTTTTAAATATGCGTGGATCAAATAGCTTCTTTTTTTTGCGATGTCCTGTTTAGATCTTGGGTCAATATTTCAAAAACAGTGCTGCCCAAAACAACTCTGCTTTGAAGACACTGAACCAAAGACATTTTTATGTTTTACTTTCAGTTTCAAATGACCTTACTTTTGTTTTGTGAAAGAAGTTGGCTTTGGTTTTAACTTGACTATTTCCACAACTCCCCAATTCCACATCTGGAGGCAGATAATATAATATACAAACATATATAATATAACTTTATAATAACAACCATTTAACAGTAATAAACACAGATTTGAATTAGCTATATGGTGCTTGTAATAGTTTGATCAGAAGGAGCAGCTTCAGATGATCATTCTTCATGTTGTGGTTGAGCGTAGGAGTGATATAACGGATATGATGGTCTCTCTCTCTCTCTCTCTTCTTTATTCTCTCTCTTTGTTCTTCTTTTCTCTCTCTCTCTTCTATCTCTGTCTATTCCTTCTTCTCTCTCTTTGTTCTTCTCTTCTCTGTCTATTCTTTCTTTTCTCTCTCTCTCTTCTATCTGTCTATTCTTTCTTCTCTCTCTTATCTCACTACGACCACACAACACTTCTAACAGAGGTCTCCTCCCATTGAAAAGGAGCCAACATCCTGTATTTCTCTATTATAAAGTAAGAAAAGTCACAAACTACCTTGAGATCACGTGTGTTGGGCTTCGTTGCAATTCCAAATAAAGTGAAACTGAAAAGTGACCTCGATTAAACCACTTTATATGTTCTACACCTGCAGCCATTGAACTTCTCCAACCTCCATCAGAGGAACAGCAGGGTTTAGAGGTGGTGGTTCAGAGATGGAGGTTTAGTGATGGAGGTTCAGACATGGAGGTTTAGAGATGGAGGTTGATAGATGGAGGTTTGGAGATGGAGGTTTAGAGATGGAGGTTTAGAGATGGAGGTTTAGAGATGGAGGTTCAGAGATGGAGGTTCAGAGATGGAGGTTTAGAGATGGAGGTTTAGACATGGAGGTGTTTCTTTACCGTGGAACCAGCTCTGTACTGGGGTGATCGTTCAAACACCACAGTCTCCATGACACCAGTACAACACCAGTATCAAACCATCTCTACATTCAGCTAAACTCTAACCTACATTAACCTCCATCCGCTGGAAGAGAAAAGCCCCAACTCCTCCAGCTCCACCTTAAATGCCCCCCCACCCCACCTCAGTCTCTGGTTTAAAACAAGACTTTCTCCGGAGGCTCTAACGAACACAAACACACACCGGAAGTGGAAAACCAACACAACACACACTCTTACCTGTGTGGATCGTGTGTCTGTGTGTGATCGCGGTGTGGGATCTGGAGTTTCTTTGTGTGTTTACCTCCGGTTCGTCTCCTCTTCTCCCGCAGCCTCCACCCAAAGGCGACGCAGATCCAGCCCGACGAGAAACTGAGTTAAAGTTGCGTACGTGTCTTAATAACACGTTGGATGTTAGTGTAATGAAAATGTGTGTTTGTTGTGTTGCGTGTGGTTTTTTTGTTCTTCGTTATTTCCTTGTTTTAATCGCGCGAATTCGAAAAAAACAGTCCAACGTTTGACTCGGAGCTTTTCTCCACGCTCTCGGTTTCTCGTCGGCGGTGTTTTGGAGCACCAACCGGAAGTGTGCCGTCTCCGCCCTCATTCATTCATCACACAAACCAGCACCTGTGACCGGATGTGTTTCTATAATGTCTCTTTTAAATTAACGCGTTAAATTCAGCGATCATGGCTTCGAAACGTAAAGTAGACGTGATTGTTCCGGCTGAGGAGAGCGATCAGCTTATTATCCGTCCGCTGTGAGTTCATTTAGATACATGTGTGTGTGTTTGTGTTTGTGTGAAGAGATTATTAATGTTGCTTCAACATGGAATCACAGAAATAACCAATGCATGTGAATTACATGTCATTAATGTGTTTTGTCCTGTGCAGGGGAGCTGGTCAGGAAGTGGGAAGATCATGCATCATCATGGAGTTCAAAGGGAGGAAAATCATGGTAAATACAAATAGATATAGAGATGAATGTATTAGTGGATCAGAAAATGATCCATGATTGATAACAGTCATCGTTTTGTGTTTGGATTTCCTGCTTTTATTTGTCGTATATCAAACTGAAAACTGAATATTTATGGGTTTTGGTTTTATAGATTTAGCAATAATAAAAACAATAGTAAGAAGTCAGATTAAAATATAGGTAATTGTTAGTTGCAGCCCTAAGATTAAAGTTCTTCGAATGTACGAAATAAATTTGCTTTTATTATTTAAATACAACAGGCCTGCTAGTTGGAGCAAAACATGCAACTTTACATTGTTACCTTGTTCATGCTGCTGTTATTGATGGATTTTATTGTTTTGGTTTATTGTTGTTCTGTTGTGGTGTGTGTGTGTGATTCCCTGGCCGATTCAAATCAAATGATATTTTCACAGCTGGACTGTGGCATCCACCCGGGCTTGGAGGGAATGGACGCTCTCCCCTACATCGACTTGATCGACCCAGCTGAGATCGACCTGCTGCTCATCAGCCAGTGAGTCTTCAGTCTTAGAGGGGGGGGGGGGGTCTTATCTAGTTTCCTCCACCAGGTTCAAAGAAACACGTCCATTTACTTGTACTGTGTTAGTTGAATGAAGTTACTCTACCTTAGCATGGATGTGTCATTGGATCTTCATGTGCGTGTCCTCTGGTTAGTTTCCACCTGGATCACTGTGGTGCTCTGCCCTGGTTCCTCCAGAAGACCAGTTTTAAAGGCAGGACGTTCATGACCCATGCCACCAAGGCCATCTATCGCTGGCTGCTGTCGGACTATGTCAAAGTCAGGTAGGAGTAGATGTCCTAATTCAGAAGTGCCTCTCTACTATTCTGGATTATGATGTAACTTAATCATTGAATGCATTGCAGTAACATTTCTTTGGACGACATGCTGTACACCGAGTCCGACCTGGAGGAGAGCATGGAAAAGATCGAGACCATTAACTTCCACGAGGTCAAAGAGGTTGCTGGAATCAAGTTCTGGTGTTACCATGCTGGTCACGTGCTGGGAGCGGCCATGTTCATGATCGAAATAGCCGGAGTCAAGGTACAGAATGACAGGACGTCCTGGTTTGTTGGATTTTCAGTTTCTTCATAGAAACCAGTTTAGTTAAGATTTATTTGATCCTCCCCCCTATAGCTGCTGTACACAGGAGACTTCTCCCGACAAGAAGACCGACATCTCATGGCAGCTGAGATCCCCAGTGTCAAACCCGACATCTTAATAATAGTATGCAATAAAGGCCTTGTTTTTAAATTCACAGTGGATACTCTCTCCAATGGAGCTTCATGTGATAAATGCTGTTCTTTATTCCTTCTGCAGGAGTCAACGTATGGCACCCACATCCACGAGAAGAGGGAGGAGCGTGAAGCCCGGTTCTGTAACACCGTGCATGACATCGTCAACAGAGAAGGTCGCTGTTTGATCCCCGTGTTCGCTTTGGGACGGGCCCAAGAACTGCTGCTCATCCTGGGTGAGAAGTCCTGAACTAGTACCTGCTCCGGAATTTATCTGTAAATTACAAATTCATCTTTTGAGTTATGGAACCGGATTTCAGTTAATATATTTAAAAAGTTGTTTTTTTCTGTTGTATCTTTATTTTGTCATTGATCTGTCCCTCAGAAAGTCTGTGAAGTTGTGCTGTGTTTTTCCCCTCTAGACGAGTACTGGCAGAACCACCCGGAGCTCCACGACATTCCCATCTACTACGCCTCATCCCTGGCCAAGAAGTGCATGTCTGTGTACCAGACCTACGTCAACGCAATGAATGATAAGATCCGCAAGGCCATAAATATCAACAACCCTTTTGTCTTCAAGCACATCAGCAACCTGAAGGTAGAGCCTGTTACTGTGCTTCACTCTCTTGAGGCCCAGTTAGCGTTGTATCTTCTCCATGTGGTGTCTGGAAGCTGCTGCCGACCTGTACCTGTGTTCTTCACAGAGCATGGATCATTTCGATGACATCGGCCCCAGCGTGGTGATGGCGTCTCCTGGTATGATGCAGAGCGGCCTGTCCAGGGAGCTCTTTGAAAGCTGGTGCACCGATAAAAGAAACGGCGTCATCATCGCCGGATACTGTGTGGAGGGAACACTCGCTAAGGTCAGAGCTCAGCGACAGGGAAGTGTGGTTTCTGCTTTAAGAATACAAAGATTCCGTGGTGATTTTAGCCTGAAATTTCTGGTGGTGCAATTTTGTATGACGTCATGTCACCGTCACAAAAATAGAGGTAGCTGATTATTATAAGCAGTAGTCCTATATAGACCAGTAATATATACCACGGGCTGCATTTTGAGTGCCAGCAGGGAGCAAAAATCCTATTTCAAATACATTTCACATGCTTTACCGCTCAGTGCGACACAAAGATGTTGCCTATAATACAGCATTAAAATAAAATGATGCAATTTAGCAAAAAGATTAGACAGACATATAGCTCAAATAACTTGCATAATTTATTAAACAAAACTTTGTAAAAAAGACGATTGTCCTTCAGCTCCAAAAACATACATGTGCCAGGTTAACTCCTTAACGGACTTTTACATGGTCAAAATAAAAGTTTATTACTTCAAGGTTCATCAGATAATAATCATTTCAGTTTAGGAAATAGATGGTGGGTAAGATTAACGAAGTAAAAAACTGAATTTAGCAGACAAGTTTAGTTTTCACTGTAATACGTTACAATACATCAACATCAATACTCTGAATAAAGAGCTTTAGGAGATGTAATGCTACTTTAAACAGCTGCTCTGAACATGCAGATGTGACTTTAAATACTCACGTTTCAGTTGACCACAGTAAATCTGTCTCTGCAGAATAATAATCTGTGTAACGTAGTCAAGTAACAAGCCAGGTACAGAGACACCGAGACCTGCCCATCACTACCAACACATATATACAATACTAAACTTTACTTACCGCAGAAACAGGAGCGCAGACGTCTTTAGCTTCTCCGTCAGGAGAACAAGCCGAGCATCAACCCGTATTATTCATCCAATATGTGAGTGAAACCTCTCCACAGACTCAAGTCATGTTCACTGACGGGGGATAGCCTGTTAGCCTGTTAGCCTGTTAGCTCAGGTGAAGCCGAGCAGGCAACAGGCTAGGAGCTGGAGTCGTGTTTCGCATTGTTCGAGTCGAGTTGCTAGGCAGATTTCGTGGGGCACATCTGGGAGTGCCCCATCTCCCAATCTTAACTTTGGCCTGTGTGGTTCACGATCATTGGTGTTTGCATGGCAACAGACTTAAGGTTGCGACGTTGCCCCACAGAGCAGAGAGGGGTAAAGCATTTCACAGAGCAAGCACACAGACAGAAACACACACGAATCAAATTACTCCAAAACAAGACTATAATGCTTGTGAGTCAAGTTTATTCACACGCACATTCACGCTACTTTGCATATCAAAGTACAGATGTATTGAGCTTTCTGCACAACAGCGCCATCTGGATCTGGTGGGGCAGTGCCCCAAATGTAGAAACGCCACTGCAAAGATTCATCTAGTTTCCCTGATAAAAGTTCACTTGTGTCCGACAGTTTTAATGTCATCTAAGCTTAAATTAGTTTTGTTCTATTGAAACTGAGCGTGTGTAGCCACAGCAACTTATTGTGTTTATTGCGTGTTGGCTGCAGCACATCATGTCTGAGCCGGAGGAGATCACCACCATGTCGGGACAGAAGCTGCAGCTGAAGATGTCGGTGGACTACATCTCCTTCTCTGCCCACACCGACTACCAGCAGACCAGCGAGTTCATACGGGCGCTCAAACCCCCGCACGTGGTAGGAAAAAAAACTGTTTTGTTAAGAATGTGCTGTTTTTTGTCCCCATAGATATAAATTCTTTTAAGTTCTCCGTGTTTATTCTCAGATCCTGGTCCACGGGGAGCAGAACGAGATGGCCCGTCTGAAGGCTGCTCTGATCAGAGAGTATGAGGATAACGATCAGGTTCACATCGAAGTTCACAACCCTCGCAACACGGAGGCGGTCACCCTGAACTTCAGAGGAGAGAAACTGGCCAAGGTCAACAATCTACCTGTGTTCTCTTTCCTCCATTAAGGCTTTTAATGGCTTGAAGCCACTCTGTGCTTCTTGTGTCTTCAGAATGTTGTGTCCAGCCCTGACAGACTTTGCTCCGTCTCGCAGGTGATGGGCTCTCTGGCGGATAAGAAGTGCACTCAGGGTCAGAGGGTGTCAGGCATACTGGTGAAGAAGAACTTCAACTACCACATCCTCAATCCCTCCGACCTTTCCAGTAAGTCAATTGCATTTCTCCCAAACTCTCCAGCCGGAGGCTTCCAGTTTTTTGTAAGTTGAGAACTGATTCAAAAACTAGAAAAATCCAATAAGATCTTCAGACACAGATCAGCTGCAGAGAGTGTGAATTTGTTACAGATGTTTATTGTGCACCAGGGAGCTTACAGCAGTGTCCTCAGTGCACTGTGCTGTTAGCTGTGTTGATCTGAGGGTTCTGTCTTGTAGCATACACGGAGTTGGCCATGAGCACGGTTAAACAGAGCCAGGCCATCCCCTTCACCGGACCTTACTCCCTGCTCGTCTGCCACCTGAGGAACCTCACTGGTAAGACCAGGAAATATTGTTTGTGTGTTCCATTTCTGCAAAAGTTCAACTGATTTCAATGTCAATATATCTAAGTTCAGTCCGTATTTGTTGTCTCAGGTGACGTGGAAGAGCTGGACGGAACTGAGAAGAACACTTTGAAGCTTTTTAAAAATGTCACTCTGATTCACGAGGTCGGGATGGTGGTGCTGGAGGTGAGTACGGAGTAATAATAATGTAACAAAAAAAAATCTCCTCGCGATATAATTGGACTCTAAACAACCTTATCATAATTGTGCCAGGTTGAGCGTGTGTGCAAAGTTGAGAGGTTGAGGGAGAAAGAGACAATGCGACTGAGAGGGTTTATTATTGCACATATAATAATAATAGTATAAAGGTGAGCACGCAAATACATTTATTTATCACAGAAAAAATTTTTGTTTGCCCAAATTAAATAATTTCAGGCTTGCATGTATTTATCTTTAAAATATAATTTAATTTGTTGCTAAATGTACTTTTATGTCTTCAAAATCTTAAATGTCTTGCTCAGGAATGATGCTACATTTCTCTTATTTCAGTGGGTAGCGAACCCTCTGAACGACATGTACGCTGACGCCGTCACCACCGTGGTGCTGGAGGTGCAGTCGAACCCGAAGGCTCAGAGAGGTCCGTCTGTCCACGCTTTTAGATTTAATTGTTTTTTCTTTCACTGCAGGAACTGTGTAAACCCAATCTTTGTTTTACCAACACTTCAAAACCTTAATACAGTGTTTTTACATTAACAGTCATGCAGACTCAGAGTGTTGTTATGGACATGGACGTCTTCCAAGCCCGACTGGAAGTCATGCTGCAGTGAGTGCAACGCTCCATCTGTGCCAACTGGATTATAACATTGTCTACAATATAAACATTTTTAAATAAATGCAATTCTTCTGAAAAACAGTTTTTCTGTTAATTTTATGATTTGTCTCCTCTCTGTCTTCAGGGACATGTTTGGAGAGGAGTGTGTGGATTTCAGTGACGGTAGAAACATCTCGGTGACAGTCGACGGGAAGACGGTTCTTATTTGCTTGGAGACGAGGGTGAGAGTCTCTCGGACTGACACACTGAGACACAGATTATCTGTTGGTGCAGTATTGTTTTGAATCTCTCACTGAATTCCTCCGGCCTCCTCAGGCGGTGTGCTACGAGGACGAGTGCACGGAGGACGACACGCTGAGAGAGATGGTGGAGCTGGCGGTGCAGCGGCTCTACGACGCCCTCAACCCGGTCATCTGAGGACGGAGACTGGACGAGTGAGCAGCACACGTTCAGAAAACAATGAATATTTGTGCCAAGTTAACGAGAAGATTGTGTTTTTGTGTTGAACACTGCCTAACAAGTGTGTCTAACTTATTGATGAGCCTGACGTCCATGTTTCTGCACTGTCAGGATCCATATTTGTGATATGTGATTTGACAAAACAAATCAGACACGATGCAGCTGTTTGACCTGTACACGTCCTGAAAACCGTCCCCCCCCCCCATTTTAATTACATCTGAAAAGACAGTAGGCCTCTGGGAAATTAAGGGACGAATTCTTAGCATTTACGATGCAAGAGAAGGAACTGAATAAGCTACCGTTTGCCGAGAGGCTTTCTGTTTTGTCATGTAAGCACTTTAATTTATCGTGTATTTAGATGTACCTGCACTGTACTTTTTGTTCGACGCGAGAAATGAGCTGTGTTAACTTCTAACTGTGATGTGAACTGTGAAATTCTAAATGCACTAAATCTGTGTTTTATTGTTATTTGAACTAAAAGGTTTTAAAGAACCTGTTTCCAGTGAATTATTTTGTCACCCTCGTCCTGTATTAGATCAGTGTTTTATTAATGACTAAGGATGACAGTAAATAACAATAAAAGAATCAAGCAACAGTGTTTCACTGAGCTCTGACAGGCTCTGAACATTAATCATTTATTCTTAAAATATCAGCAAAAAACAAACCAAAGATTTGTACAATACATTTTTACCCAAGGCACATTCTTTAACTTCACTGTGTGAGCATAACCTTACAGTTCCTGAATGCCTGTTTAATGCATTTTCAAGAACTGACTCATCTGACATTCTTTACATTGCTATAAATATTTTATAAATTGCAATAAACCCTGGTCAAAAATTAACTGTTGAGGAAGATGACTTTACAAAAGCCAAAGGAGTTGAACTGAAACAATACCAGGTTGTAAATCAACCACTGAATCTTCCTCTGTCTGCATGTGATCACATGCCAACAACATGTGGCAGATAAAAACCCACAGAGTAAAAACAGTACAGAATTAGAATGACACTCAGCAGAGCACATTACCTCCACCAAGGCCCAACAATTAATTCAAGCTGTACTAAATTTCATAGCTACCACTTCCATAACGGTGCCTGTTCATCAATACTCAATAATTATTCCCTGCAGAAATTGTAAAATTGTTGAAAACGTCTGTTATTGCACAAAGTTCTCACATCTTCCTTCCTCCTTGACCCAAACCACATCCATCCTCCAGTTTTGAGTTTTTGTTTAGGTAATCTTGTTTACAAACCAACAAACAAATTAACAGACATGGGTGAAAATCTGATTTCATTTAACTGTTCTACAAACACATAATGAACAATGACTTCACACAGTGACAAGAAGAGCACTGCACTTGTCCTCTGGGGAATTGTTACTCATATGCACGCTGCAACTGCAGATTAATAACTAGTTAATAATTTGGTCTAAAAAATGACCAAACATTTACTTTAATATTTCTCGATAGAGAAAGGCAACAAATCCTCTCATTTGTTCTTGAGTGATGTTTTGTGACATGGTAATTCATTGATAATGACGTGACAGTGGATGTTTGGAGATGAATTGTTGCAGTTCTATGCTTCTCTACCAGTCCGGTGTTTGGTTAGCAGCTCGCATGACGACAGTGTGATCTATAGAAAATCACTCTCTTGGAACAAAACATGATGGAGCTTCATGTCTCTTCCACAGAGAGGTGTACATTAGAGACAGGGTTACATTTGGTAGAGGTAACAGGGCCATGTCCAGCAGTCCTGTCCGGGTCCACGTTCCTCCATCACCCCCGGTTTAGACTGTAAGTTAAACACACAGCCATCACCATCATCAGCGCGACGCACATCTCCATCAGCGTGCTCCTCTTCTCGACCACCGCCTTGTGTCTGTCCCGCAGCAGGTCCTCTCTGCGGGCCCGGATCTCTCTCTCTCTCTGCAGCTGCTCGCTGTAGTGGGACTTGAAGAACTTGTCGAAGTCGTAGACGCCTTCTCGGTTCCAGGCGCCCGCCACAGACCGCCCGCGGCCGGCCTGCTGTGTGGTGGAGGTCCCGGGGTCGTCCTTGGAGGAGGAGGAGGGTCTGGCCGTCGCTAGGAGGTCCGACTGGCTGAGCAGCCCCCGGTCGTACTTCCTCCGCAGCGCCTTGTTGCCCAGCACCGTGTAGGCCTCGCTGATGTCGGAGAAGCGGACGGTGGCCACCTCGCTGCCGGCGTTCCTGTCCGGGTGGAAGACGAAGGACTGCTTGTAGTAGGCGGTTTTGATCTGGGCCTGCGTGGCGCTGGGGGACACCTCCAGGATCTCATAATAGCCGGTCTTGGTTCTGAACAGGGGCTCGGATCGGGTCCCGTTGCTCCCGAACTCCCGGATGAACACAACCTGCGGACTGTGCAGGAAACTCCTCCTGAACTTTGAACGACTCCAGCACCGAGGCAGAGTTTCTCCTCGAATCTGAACCCGGGTCTTATTATAAAGTGAAACATCTGTAAGTCCGTGACAACACTGATATTCAGCGACATTTCCACAGATTTCCTCCTCAGCACCGAGCTCCACTGTCCCACTTATGTAACTGTACCGTGAGCCGGCACCGGTCACTCTGTCCGCGGCTCTTCCGGCTCCCTGCAGGCCGCCATTTGTAAAACAACCCGGCAGAAAGGCGGAGGTCAGGGACGAGGTCTGAGTTAAACTGTTGCCGCGTTTAATGGAACTCTCCCGCAGGTGAAAGTGGAAGAATCTGTCCAATGCTCCTCTTCCAAAACAGAGCCTGACCTCCGCCATCTTGACAGGCTTAACAGAAGAAGACGGATATCCGGGTAGCTGAGGAAGGCTCGAGTTTCTGCAGCGCCCTCCAGTGGCGAGTACGAAGAAGTCAAGTACAAGGGTACAGGAAATAATATTGTAGTCAGTAAAAAATATTTTAAAATGTATTATCCAGGTTTTTAGCAATTGAACAGTTTATCAGATTTTCTAACTCATTAAACATCTTCATAACTGAATATCAAAAAGTGTCCAGCTTAGTGTGAGTACTGGGTTTTGTAACTAAAATAAATATGATGTAAACGTTTAAAACCGGAAAAACTATAATTGACTGAAATACTCTTATTGACTTACCAATAACCAAGCAGGGAATGTGTGCTGATTTTCGAATCACAGGATTTAATTATATCAGTGCAGACAAATCTATTACGATCAAAAGTATGGAAAATTTAGTCAAGTTTTTGAGCTTATGTTCCAAACTCTGAAGCCAGTATTCAGTATTTACAGAGAATAGATCAAGAATTTTAATGTTTAAGTATAAAACATGCAGGAATAAGTCAAATATTACCGTTGCACCACTAACACACCTCAACATTTATATCTTAAATTTTACCAGCACAAATTGGTTTCCAAAAATGAAGACAACTGAAATGTTTGTGTCTATATAGCTTTATGTAACACGTTATATAAAAAGTAGATGGTCAGACTTTTATTGTGAAGTGGACACACTGTCAAGCACCCGGAAGTGATCAGACAGTGGCGCGTTGAACTTTCATGATGTCGAAGTTGAAAACAATCGTTTGGCCCAAAGTGATTTTTTTCGGAGACTCCATCACACAGGTTCGATTGCACACTCACCTCTCAGAGTCACGTTATATTCCCTGTGTGTTAGCATGAGCTGTTAGCCTGTTAGCTCCTGTTCAAGATGAATAAACCCGCAGTGCTGTCTCTCAGTTCTCCTTCCAGCCCAACGGGTGGGGAGCAGACATCACTCACAGACTGGCGAGGTGAGTGAATTCTACTTCATTAATCTGATGAGTCATTGTTTTTTACAGAGGCTCCTGTGGGATGTGATTTGCAGGCCCGGATCCAGACTGCTCAGAGTCGGGGGGCCATATAGAAATCTGGGGTGGGCCCCTTTTCACACAGTGGACTTAGTGATGAGAGGTTTTCCAAGTTCTGAAGAATGCAACTATTGTTATTGTGACAATAGGGAATTCAATCAAACCGTGGTAAAATAATAATAGTAATGATTGTTATTATCAGCATTTAATTATTGTTTTTTGCACGTGCCAAACACAGAGGTGTAATTAATACAGATTTAAAGATAAAACTTAAAAGAGGAAGTTGATGGTTCCATTAAGGAAGCTGTGAACGAGCGACTGAGTTTGATTGATCCATTCTTATTATGAGTAAAATGAGGATCAATTTTTTATCACAGAGAAGTCTTCAGCCAGCAATTCAGAAATCAGCAAATTCTCACAGGTAGAATTTAATAAACCTGATCGGCAGAATCAAAGGGCACAGAATAAAGTGGACCAATGGGGTGGGCAGAGTAGAAATGTGTTATTCTGAAGTTGTCCCTGCAGAAAGTGTGACGTGGTGAACAGAGGACTGTCCGGGTACAACTCCCGATGGGCCAAGATCGTTCTCCCTCGTCTGATCAGCAGCCACAGCTCAGACGACAACATCAACAACATCGCTGCTGTCACTGTTTTCTTTGGAGCCAACGACTGTGCACTGGAAGGTACAGACTCACTCACACAACATGTGGTTATACAGCAGCTGTGAGTATAGATCGCACACTTGGTTCCTGTGTAAAGGGGCGGGACACAGATCTTTCAAATTATGTGGAATTTCCAAACATATCTCCGCTAAACTGCAGTGTTGGATTCCTTTCTGTGCAGTTTCAATATATCATGTATGCGATCCTACAAACCTGGTTTATATTCTATTCACATTGTATTTGTGTTAATGGTGGTTGCTGTTATACTGGTCATCAATGGCAAATTGAGGATCCAGCTGTTTTGTTCTTGATTGTGGAATAATAGTCAGAATATCACGACCTCAGCTGCTTAGATTTAATTCCTTCCTGTGATCTGACTCTTGCAAATCCTTCAACTTTATAGAAATACACTAGTTAGAAGCTAGAAATTCTGCTTCATCAGTTAATCCAAATTTACTGTTACTTGAAACACATCACATAAAAATTCTGTCCGTTTTTTGATATTTATTTTTGTCTTATGTATTCTGTCTCATTCTGGTCTGTTCCTGTCATGCAGATAAAAACCCGCAGCAGCACATCCCTCTGCAGGAGTATTCAGAGAACTTAAAGGAGATCATCCGGCTTCTGGCTTTAGCCGGAGTGTCTGCAGACAGAGTTATCTTCATCACCCCCCCACCCCTTCACGAGCCAGCCTGGGAGAAGGAGTGTATTTTAAAAGGTAACACGTGGACACAGTCTTTTTCTCTCTTCATTTATTGTCTCCAGACCTTCAAAGACCACACCCTGTGTCTCCTCCAGGATGTCCTCTCAATCGCCACAACTCTGTAGCAGGGCAGTACGCCCAGGCGTGTGTCCAGGCCGCCGGTCAGTGCGGGACAGACGTCTTGGACCTCTGGACACTCATGCAGAAAGATGGACAGGTGAGCACAGTGCAGCAGTATTTGTTGCTACAGTGTCTCCCCCCCATGTTGTTAACTTCAAGGCCTTTCACTGAATCCATAAACGATCTGTACTGAATTTAATTAAATTCAATTATATTTGTATTGCGCTAATCCTAATAAGCATTATCTAAGGCCCTTTATATAGACGGTCAGGACCTTTAAAATCTTAGAGAAACCCCAACAGCTCCCACAATGAGCAGCACTTTGGAGGAAACCTCTAGCAGAGCCAGACTCTGGCCATCTGCTTCGACTGGTTGGGGTGAGAAATATGGGGAGGGGGGCGAGAAGAGGGAGATAATTAGGGAGGAGGAAAGACTGAAGGAATCCTAACTTGACAGAAAACGTCATCTTTCATTAGTTAAAGGGTTCATTGAATTATTGATGTTTTTGTAATGTCGGAGAAGTTATTCAAATATTAGTAACTTTTTAGATTCTAAAGAATTATTTTATATACAGCGATAGTGTAATTAATTGTTGGGCTTTTAAGGACTAACTATGATCATCACTATGATGCTCATGAACATTTTCCCCAAAAAAGATGATTAGCTGTGTTGTTCTGTATCGTTTCAAGTATCTTTGGGTTTATTTTAGCATAAGAAAATTGAAGACGGCATCATTTTTTAGGGACTAAACCAATGATCAGCTTCAAACACGAGATCTTCGCTTGTCCTCTGATCCGCAGGACTACACAGTCTACCTGTCTGATGGACTCCATCTCTCAGAGAAAGGGAACCAGTTTGTGGCCCAGCACCTGTGGGGGCTCCTGGAAAGCCGAGTAGCCCACTTGCCCTTCATCCTGCCCTACTGGGGAGACGTGGACGCCAAGAGCCCCGACAGCAGCCTGCTCTGCGACCAGTGACCACTCCCATGCACATTAGTTAGGGAAAAAAATACTGTGGACTTGATATTTTGAAGGAAGCCTGAAACTGCACTGCATTCCTACTGTGAGACACTGGATGTGCAACACAAGACAAAGTGTTCACGTTTAAAATGCACATTAAAGATTTTTATTTTGAGATGTGATGCAAGCATGAAACTTCAAAGAGGAAGATGGTGAATATTTGTACAGAAAGAAACAAAGAATAAAAACATCAGAATATTAGATACAAATATGTTCTAGTTGTGTCACAGTTCACATCCATCCGGTTGAGCTTAAGTTCGCTACACAGTCGACTCATTTTCAACATACAGTTAATTACACATTTTATTATTGTAACAAAACAGCAGGCGAAAGTGACAGCCTTAAAAAAAGAGAAAGGGGCTAGAACTCACATTGGCACAAGGATAGAAACAAGGTGGAAACGTAATATTTGAACACCTCGGATGGTTTCTTCTAAAATACATTTCAGCATTGTCTGCATTCATCTACCGGGAATATTCTCGTCTCCTTTCCATACAACAGTTAGGAACAGAGAGGCACAAAATCTGAAAAGGCACCATGTTTCATATCAGTCACACACACACAAAAAAAAAGAGACAAGGACATCTCTTTAAGATTCAACAGCTGAACAAATACAGTAAGTGTAACGCTGGAGAGACTTCCGCTCATTCCTTGCACAGGATTAACAAGTGAGTCAAAACATGAACAGGCCTGTGATTTGTCGAAGCATCAATTCATGACAACAGTAAGAACATGTACAAAACTTAATTCAACTCTGGTGATGTGAAAAATACTTCAAGTCTTTTAAATCAAGTTTTCTTTCCGTTTGCTATATCGCACTGAAATGTTTCCCACGATGGGTAAATAACCACGGCAACAACATCAATAACATTAACATCTTTCACCCGTTACAAGCGTGTTGAGCAGGAAAGTCGAGATTGACAGTTAACTCAAGGCCTATTTGTTCTTATGGTCCACAATCGAACTTTAAACACAGCACATAGACAAAAGCAGACAGAGCCTCGGGATCAATGTTATTTGTTTTTTTTGGCTTTTGTTCTTAGGAATAAAATTATAAAAAAACAATTTAGTGGATAGGATCCAGGATTTTTTTCTTTTACATTGTGAGAAAGGACTCACGATTTCTTAAGAAAACATACTAAGAGGACTAATATCTAGGAGTGTTAGCAATTTGGTGCAGCTAGATTTAGACTTTAGAAGAGGACAGTTGGGCCGTGTCGGAGGTAATGGGCCGTTCTGTCACTAGACGATGTGTTTTTAGAACCTGGCCAATGTGAATTTATCCACTCCGGTTGCCAAGGCTTCTTCTGGCCCAGGATATCGTCTGCCTCACTGAGAAAGGCACAGCATTATTTCACACTTAAACTTTAAGTCACTCAACAAAAGTTTTGTCTGCAGTCACAGCAAGTCTAGACTTCATGAATCATTTCTTAGTGACTCAATGCAAGGAAGTGAGTAATATCCAGTGTTGCCTGACATGTTCTTAGAAACTTGATCTAAATGACAACAAAAGATTTGACCTCTAAACTCTTTGTGTATGTGACTTGTGATAAGAAAAAAAATGCCTATGAAGCTGCTGATATTTGCATGTTCCCTAAAACACTCAGGTCGCATTTACATGTTGGTGCTTTTAAAGTGCGGATTGTTTACTCAGCACTCGGTCTCTTTAGTTTCAATGCAGTCCTGCCTCTGGAGGCGCCGGCGCTCCCGGCCCGGCTGGTTCTGCTCGGTCAGATCCTCGTAGGAGGACTTCGTAGCCGACGAGCAGGCTCCTGCGGTTGTGAAATCGTCCGACAGGCCCTCCTCTCCCAGGTGAGAGTCGCTGCTGTTGTCCTCCTGGATGGTAGCTAGCCCCCCTGCGCTGTCCGGGGTGGGGACGTAACTCGGGCCGGGGGCCGGGATACTGCTGCTGCTGCTGCTGGCCACGGGAGAGGCCCCGACCTGGCTTAGCGGAAGAGGCCGCATGGGCTGGAAGGAGGGCGCGGTCCGGCCGGCGGAGGAGTAGGGAGGCTGAGGAGGTTTGACGATGCGCATGCCTGACACTGACTCGAGGTTCAGCATGTCTTGAGTCTGAAGAGGAAAAACAACAACATGCGAGTTAGAACCACATCAGAGCCGAGGGTCTCTGACTGAGGTGGAAGTCATTCCCTTTTTACTACTTTCTGAATCCTTTTACTTTAACCATGTGACAGTCATTTTAGTCACCCTCAATTTATTCCCAATATACTAAAGAAAATAACTTAGCTCCACCCAATTAAATTTCTCAACATCCCCAGTAAAAGTTGGAATGAGTGAAACAGTAAACCTTCCTCACAGTGGACATTCTGTGTTGTCACAAACAGAAGTGCAACTGATACTTACAATGGCTGCGGTCCTTTTAAAAGGCACCAAGACCCTGATATGGAGCACACTGACTCACTTACAGGATTAGTTAAGCCAGGTCGTCTGTCATTAATGTACTTAGAACCTGGCCTTTTTCTTTTATTGCCATTTATTTATTATTCAAAATGTCTGCTGTGAGAAAAATCTATAGCGGAATGTGTCCTCAGTCTCCACATGTCCTGAATCAGACCTGACAAACGACTTGACACAGTGCAAACAGTGAATTACAAAAAGAAAAAAGGCTAAGAAACAATCAAAGAAAAGAAACAATCACCGAAACGACATTGCCCTCATCTTGTGGCTTAGAACAGCAGCCGATGCAAACGTGAAATGCTGACACACTCCATAGGTTTTCACATAAAGACGACAAGGTGCAACCTGCTGTGTCCTCTCTCTGTTTGAATACTCCTCAAATGCACCCTTGTTCTCTTGAGGTAATTTCTGATCCGATGAGGACTCTGCACTGATGACATCTGTGCAGAGCAACACACTCGCAGCCATAAGGTCACGCATAAAGGTTTTAGTTTGAGCGTCTCTAACTCAAACCCTCTCAGGATCACTGACCTGAGGGAGCTTGAAGGCTGGGAATGTGCAGCCAGATCAGTGATTACATCAAGGAGTGACTGGAGTATCCCAAACGTGGGCCACTGACCATGCATCCTCATGGAATCGACGGCAACGCATCGCAACACCAAGCCATGGCGCACGCACTCACCTATGGCGGGAGCTCTACTACAAACTTCCACCATCTGCTGCAGTCCCGATGAGAACAGAAAGGGCCAAGGCAAAGAGTGATGGAGAGGTCATTTGCAACTTGAACCCAGCAGAGACAGTGCGGCCATTACAGACGTTTAACCTGACCACTGGTTTACACTGCTTCGTGTTAAAGCTTCTTCTCCTGCTGTTCTCTATGTTCACGACTGTGAGCTCATTCGGCACCAGATCAGTTCAAACTCCTCTGAGAACAATGAGGTTGCATCTGCTCCAAGAGACATTTTTTGCGGTAGCACTTGGTGTCAAACAGAAAAGAAGCATCGTTAGACAAAAAAAAGGAATAAGCAAGTTACAAACTGAGGAGTTGCTGATGTCGTGCATAAAAAAAGCTCCTGAAAACTTTGTGTTTAAATCCTCAAGTCTCAGCTGCACACTAATGTATTTTGCTTATTGATTCCTTACTTGGATGTTTGTGCTGAACGATGCACAGTTATAGTGGCTCTGTGTTTTCACATGTATCTTCTATGGAGGATGACAGTGTTCACACAAACAGAATCATCTGATATCACAACTGGTTCAGAAGCAAATCACTGTTTAAAATGAAACGTAAACTAGTTTGATGTTGAATCATTAGGTCCAGCAGTTAAACTTCAAAACCATTTATTAATTTCATAGACTCCTTATTTTTCAATGAGGGAGATGGAGTTAATGTATTTTTCAAAAAATTTTGTGAAAAATTGTATATGATGCAAATTATTACTCCAAAAATGTAGAAAACCAAAAAACTTAAAATGGCCTGATAACAGTTTTTATTTATTTATTTGTTGCATTTTATAACATGACGTTTTTTAAAGCTTTCTTCACCCACTGCCAAACAGATAATCTTGGTGTTAAAAATAATTGTTGGTAATTTCCTCTTCAGCAGTGTTGTGTCTGAATCAACATGTTGTGACACCTTGTTTTTTAAAAGTGATAAATCTACAGACAGAGAAAAGGGAAATGCCTCATCCTGAAAAATAAACCTTCATGCTCCTTTTCCTTGTTACCAATGTCAGTTGTTTCCAAAAGCGTTGGGATTGTATTAGTTTTGTTAGAGTGGCAGCAAGGCTAATGCACAGGATTTAATTAAAGAAGGAGTAACTTACACTTGGAGGGTAGCAGAAGGACTTTGTGTTCTCCTCATACTCAACGTCAAGTCGTTTGTCCTGCAAAAAGAAACAGGACAGCACTGTCATCACTTGAAGTAAAACAATTCAAATCATTACAGCAGTTGTTGAAGAACAGATCACACTTAAACCCAAGTGATAAAAATCCAAAAAAGGAGCAGTTATTGGCACACTGACGACACTGGGAGCAAGGGAATACTGATGTCGACCAGTTTCTTACCACACAGTGGACCAGAATACTGAGAGGAATCCAGAAGACGAGGGAAAAAACCACAACTGAGCCCACGATGTTATCAGCCAGGAACTTCCCTGGTGGAGAGGTAACGGTGGTGATGATTGAAATGCTTCTTAGTATTTCACATTTCACATTGTTCAAATCTAAAAGCATCCTCACAAATTTACCGAAAGTGTTGATGTCCAGTTTGTCGATAAAATCCCACAACCTCTCGATGACGTCCTGCACCTGCTTCATGCACTTTCCCTGTTTTGACAAGAGAAAGGTTGATGAATGATTAACTCATTGTAACACTAATACACTTTTTAACATATTTCAGAGCAGGACTGTGTTAAGATCAACAAAAGGAGGAGCAATCTGTTTGTAGATCTGACAGATATCAAAGAGGTTTGATGACTCACGCCCCCGTCACAGAAGCCCACAGTGCACGGTTTTCCTTTGCGAAGGTAAAGGAAGCTGTCATTGACCTGGATGAACGGAGAGCAGCGGCCATCTGCTCCCCTGCAGCACACTTTGCAGGAGTTATCCGTTTCTAGAAACAAGAGAGAAGATTATTTCCATTACAACATAAAAAAAAGTTTGTCCTTCAATTTGGCTTTCAGAACTTTTTAAATGATAGAAAAATGGACAGCAAGCATGAAATGATGAGAGAGAATGGGGGAAGCCATGCAGCAAAGGGCTAGGTCGGAATTGAACCCACGGCTGTTAACAGAGGACTCAAGCCTCAGAATGCAGGTGAAATGCTTGTGGGTTGATGTTAGATCATTTATCCTCCAAAACCTCAAGGATTAAATTCTAATCTAAACTTAAAAAAAGTGTTTCCCCCTAATTTAGGATTGTATTTGATTATTATCTTAAATCACCAGAGTCACATCTCTGAAACAGATCATCCAGATCAGCTTTTTATCAGTTTGGGGTTCGTGCACAGTTTCCCCTGCTCTTGAGACAAATCAACATCTTTTACCGTTGCAAGCACAGGACTGAAGGTTCTGCATGGCCTCACAGAACGGGTTGCACTCTCCATTGTGACAGCGGCCGCTGTCAACGCACACAGTGTTGTCAAGTGCATTTTCAGGAGGTGGACACTGGCTGCTGTTGCCTAAGGTGTCAAAGAACAGAAAAAATATCGTTATTCACAGTGTTTCCTTTAAATAAATAAGGGTGGCAAACAGCCCTTCAGAGATTGCTGCAGCTCTGGTGATAAACCAGCAGGTGGCGCTCACCTGTGCAGGAGGACATGCCTTTACAGGTTGCACTAATGGGTTCCTGACACCTCACTCCTGCCTGTTCAAACTTGCAATTCAAACAGCAGGGACTGTTTCGGTCACTGTTAAGAGAACAAGGACATGTGATCTCACCAGAAACAAACATGTTCTGGTTCATTATGTCAAGTTCAATGAATTAACCTGATCTTTGTGTGTGTATTTATAATTGATGGCTTTGGTTTTCAACATTTTCTTGCAGAGGATCTTTTGGGCCACATACCTGCACTGTGCACCATGTTTGAACTTGCAGGTGGAGGAGCAGCAGGGGTCATCATTTAGGTGGAGTAGCCCGGGGTCACACTCCTCCCCCTCCTCCACTCTGGAGTTCCCGCACACCTTACTGTTCCTCTCCTTGAAGCACATTGGAGCCTTGGAACGTAATGTCTTTCCTATGGAGATCTTGCTGCAGTTGGAGAAACGCTAGAGGCGGAAAAGGAGAGGTAGAGTGAGGTTAGATATTTGCTGGGAGTGGATGCCGAGGACATGGTGATACAGTGCTGCCAGGAAACTAGAATAATATTTGAACAGAAATCCGTAGCTCCATCAATTAAAAAGTATACAAACTTGGTGAAACAATTGGGTTTTTGCCTGGTTTTTGCTTTCCACCAACAGGCTGAGACCAAGCATGAATGTACAGCCAAATCAACAGTTGCATTGCCTTTGCATTAAGTCTTATTTATGTATATTGATGTGATTATTATAGTGTAAAACCCTGGCAGATATCTTGAAGAGGTTCAGTTATCCCTAAAGCCACAACAGATAATCAACAGCCCTTTCAAAGTCACATATAAATTAGCTGCAAAGGCTGGTGATGGAGGAGGTAAAGTACATTTGCTGTCTGTCACATTTCGCAACAGTGTCTGTGACTCACTATTACATAACACTGATCAGGACAGCTCGTTTAGAAATGTTATTCACACGGTTTCACATTTCACTTTGCATTATTAACTCAATGAGTCCTCTTATCTGAATGGCAGCACGGATTGTTTCATATATTAATACGTCTGTAGCATCACACTGCATGTTGAGGTTAAATGCAGTTTTTGACTTGTGGGTACCTTGTTGTTGTAATGGTCTCCGCTCACTGCGATGGGGTACATGACGAACTTCCCCCCGTGGTCGTCACTGGGAGCACAGTAGGGGATGTTGTCAGGGTCGTGCTCTGCTCCAAAGTTATGGCCCAGCTCATGAGTGGTCACCAGATCTGCTTCCTGATGAGACACAAACACACCAGATTTACTAAAGGCTCTTCTGCTGTGCTCTACATATATTTTGTCCATATTTGTTCAAATCTTACAGACACGAATCAAAGCAGTACTAGGGCATGAGGAAAACGTTTACAAAAGTTGAGCGGTACATTATTCCAACTTCCTACACCAACACCATGTTTGTTGTCGTCAGAAATCCTTGACTCTACTAGTAACAGATCTATTGTTTGAAGTGGACACATCTCTTTTTGTATGTAAAGACAACATAAATGAGCCTTAAAGCTAGGGTTGGTAATACTGTACAAGCGAGCAGTAGCAGGCTACACTTTAAAAGAATTCAACCGATCTCAACCCACCTATCAGACCTCTTGTCTAAGCTACGCCTCAAAAACAAGTGAACAGGCTTTTATCTGCCAACGCCTACGAGCCAACCTTTGTGTGACTCGCTCGCTAACTGCTCGCGATCGTCTCTGCTTCAGTGGTGTTCATTTCCAAGGCTGAGGACTCCGGTCATGCGCAGTGAGAGCACAGGCAGACAAGTCGGTCAGTGACAGACAGGCACACCAATCATTCGGTTTGAATAAAATGATAAGACGTTGTTTCCACAGTCCTGCAAATGCCACAGAGACCAGCCTTTTCTATTTTCTTCTTGACAACTTTTGATGGCTAATTGGGATGTGAAGAAGGATTCAACAAACAAGATAAAAGTTTCAGAAAATTCGTACCAATCCTACCTTACAGAACAAACAACGATAAAACGAAATTCAAGGGCTGACAATACTTGTTACAATTAAATAGAAAGGTGCTGGTGTTTCTGTAATGCACTACCGATAACAGAGAATTTATTGCATGTACAAGTCATCTTACAGCTTACAGAATAGCTCCAAATCAAGGTCAAATGAATGTGTTGAAACTTTGCGGAAACTCGTTTGTGGAGCATTCAATACACTGTTACTGCAAGTGTCAAAATGCAACAGGGGTAGAATCATTACTCATAACACCCACACAAAAAGGAGTGTCTGCTCTACTTCCAATCCCAATTTGGCAGGTTGACAAGTTGCATAACATCCTGACTGAGGCCGAGTGCACCCACTAATTATATTTGTCAAAGACTGCGGTGGAGAATGAAGTAGAAACAGACCTTTGTGAGGATGGTTTTGCCGTAGTTCTTGGTGCTGGTCAAGCCCGTGTTAAGGTAACTGGGCTTCTTGATGGAGTGAGACGGGTAGTAAGCTACAAAATGACACGCAGAGAAAGAGGTCAGTGTTTGTTTAGTTTCACAAAAGGCTTACACAAGCAGCCCTCCCTTTTGAATGAGACGGCTTCAACTTAATCCTGTGTAATTGTTACAAATCCCCAGATCAGTATTCCTAAATCAACACAACTGACTTCCCATTAATTAAAAATATTTATTGTTATAGAAACATAGTCGCTAAAACATATAACACAAGCAGCACAAGAGGAGCAAGATGACTGTAAAATATTTCACTGACCTTGTAATTTAGACATTATTTGACAATACATACAGATTTGTTGTTGTGCTCTTACGTTTTGGGCAGAGGCCGCCCAGGGCCTGAGCTTTGGATGGGGCCACGTAGGCGAGCCCCAATGTGCCCTCATCAAAATCCTGGTAGGTGAACAGGTGGGCCAGACACACATTGGAGGCGTTGCCAGCGGCGTCTGAGCTGAATTGCTGAGGGAACAAGAGGAACTATTATTTACCAACTGTAGAATCTGTCAAAGCTAGGTTAATTAAACAAAAAACTAAATTCACCAAGAAAAGGACATTAACAAACTAAATTATCGATCCTATAGAAACCCAATAGTTGAGTCCATCTCCATTAGGATTAAAAACAGATTAAAATATTTTTCATTAAACCTGTAAAGACATGACCATTGGGTAAGATCAAGAGAATTAGGTACAGACTTTATCCAGAGTTTTCCTTTCACACACACGCACAAGGCAGCAGGAGATTCTCTCCACAGACGCATTCACAACAGCAACAAATCCTCCACATTATTAAGGTGAGGGGTGGTGCAGTATGGAGGATTTTTTAACAGTTGTGTGATTTCTTCAATCTTTGAATCAAATTAACTTTCCAAAGTCCCTTCATGTGACTCATGCCTTTATCAAGACATTCTGTCTGTCTATGTGTTGACCTTTCTGTCTCTTTGATTCTTATTCCTACCTCAAGCAGTCGCTTCACGTCCCACACCTCTTTTCCTTTCACAGGGCTGTTCTCCATGTTATAGTGGACCCAGCCGTTGCCAGCGTGACCAGGGGGAGGCTTTGTAGGCTCCTTGTTGATAATCATCTGAGAACAGTAACCAAGGATGATATTTAAGGAAAATTCCTAGTGTGTAATTAATTAACCAATTTTATGATTTTATTTTGAGGCTGGAAAGATCAAGATTTCAAAATGCATAGTAAATATTACATTTATTTCTCAAATGTCTGTTGAATTATAAATTATAGTAAACTAAAACAATGGCTGTCAGAGGTGGCCTTACCCTAGACTTACAGTGGCAGCTTTAGTACATACGACATATTAGAGATAGATAGATATATATCTATATATATATATGACAGTTCTTGTTGACTTTAGCGTGAAGAAAAATGGAATATAACTCTGAGTAGCTAAATGAATGCATATCTTTTCAGTGAGGAAAGCCTCAACTCATCGTTTGAAAAACAGTGTCTCCATTCATTCCCACAGCCCGTGGAACAAATTCAATTACCCCACAAGCCACACACAAAAGCTTTCAGTTCCTCAGAAAAATGCAGCTCTCAAACTCTGCAGGACTGTGTTATTCTCAGCTTCACTTCAAGGAGTGACTTGATGTAATACAAGACACAGACAGCACTACAGACCTGATGGATCTGAACCCCATAGCCTTTGAATTCATCATCCCACGTTGTGTTCCTATAAATGTCATCCACTCGATCAATCAGCTCAATCTGCAGTGAGAAAATAAAAATGAATTACTCAGCAATAATGATTAAATTATTTTCCTACAGATGATGTATTAAACATACTTATAATAGATTACAGGTTTGTCTGTTAGGGGATGTAAAACTAAACAGTGGAGATAATTAATTGAATACCCTAAGAATACATGTTAAAGTTTTACATGTCTCTCTCTCCTAATTAATTATGTTTTGTACATATGTTCATAAAAGTCAGACCAGGTAGTTGAGAGTGACGCTCTCTTGTCCACGGCCCATGTGTCTAAAGAAGCGGTAATCTGCGACCAGCAGCAGGGGGCAAGTGTTCTTCTTGTGATCGTGTAGCTGTCTTTTCTCTCTGTGGTGGTTCTCTGCAAGGAAGAAGCAGCAGGAGCAGTTTGAGAGATTGATTAATTAGAAGAAAAATGGTCAGAGGCTGAAAACTAAGCAAAAAGAGGAAATGATCATGTGTTTAAAAAATATCCTAACAGGTTAACCTTACAAATAAATAGAGACAGCAAAAAGTATAAGAATGAGGCCACGCTCCAGTGTCCCGTCATTAATTGCCCTAATTTTCACATTTAGCAACATGTCTTCTTTTACGTTTGCCTGTGAACTGATTAAGCTCTGCCTCGGTTCTTAAAGCCAGAATAAAGCTCATGTTTAACATGAAAGAAAAGGCCTGAGCACATAATGAAAAAGTTTGATGTATATTGTAACAATTAGATAAGAAAGTCACAGTAAACTGAAGCAGAATTAACAAACACACCATACAGTTATGTTTCAATTCAGTTTAACAGTTGGAGCAGCAATTTTCAGGATTAACTCTTTATCTTCATTAGCAATTCATCTTGATATTATGCTATTAAGGGAATCATGTAAAAGCCGAACTAAACTTTGACAGCACTTTCTACTCCGTCACCCAGACACTATCGGAGCGGAGCAGCCACCTCTTGCAGTAATAAATGGGACTGACTAAACACATGGCTGGAATAACTCAAGCCAAGTAATCAACCTCTACCGACAGTCATTGCTCTGGTGGGAGAAAATATAAAATGGCCACCAAACTTCCCTGGAGACAATGGTAATGTATTAAAATGGTAAATGTTGGTCAACAAAAAGTACAAAGCTTAAAAATGTATTCCGCTCACAAATAAATTAAGCAGCAATTCTTTACATTTCAGAAGCTGGACGGGTCAACCTCGGATTTCATCTAATTGACAGAGAAATGTATAAAGTCTAATAAGTTTTGTCTTCTGAGAGATAAAATAATTTGATTATTAAATTAGTCCATTCGCATAAAATTAACTGGGAAATATTTAGATGCTTAGTAAATATTTTACGCATATCAGAAGCAAAAACCCCAAACATTGTCTCGCTACAGATTCTCCAGTACATCTGCTGGTCAGACAAAACCTGATGATAGTTGAAGCCCAAATTATTGAATCTATTGAATCTATTCACGTAATCTCCCCACAGAATATGTGTGTAGCATGTTTAAATTCCACTCGAGAAATCTGAGTAATTGAAGCTTATCAAGACAACAGTGAGAAACCTCATTTGATCATTACATCTTTCTGTACACATGGCTCTCCACTGCTCCAGAGTGTGGGTGTGCATCGCTCTGGCTTCCACAAAAAGCAGTGGGAGACCAGTGACAACTCAGAGTCATCTCATTGGGCCGCTAAGCCTCCATGAATTTTAATGCCTCCTCCAGAAGAACCTTCACCTCGACTCATCTCCCCAACGAGTGCTTTCAACCAGAAGCTAGTGAGTGGTGTTATAGAAATCTCCTCTGGGCACATTATCAGCGTTATATCCTTTACGTTTCTAACACAGCACAAGAGAATCAAAAGGCATTTACATAATACCCACTTGTCAGTAGTGTGTATGTGCATAAAAGAGGCTATGTTTTACAGATAAAAAAAGGCTGTTATAAAAGTGATTGTTACAGAATCTAACACCCACTTCCTTTGTCTCACTACTACACCCTCCTCCTCCCTCCTTCCCTCCACCTTAATCATTTGTCATCCTCCTACTCTCTATCTACTGTTTTTTCTTTTCACCAACAGGCTGAACCAGATTTTTGATCTTTATCTTCACGTTACAACTACATAGGCACAAATGTGAACACATCTGAAAAAGACAACAATACTTGTGAGGGAAAAAAGACAGCCGAGCTCACCTTCTTTCTGTTCCACCTCCTGCCCATTCCAGTCCCTCCTGGTAGTCTTGGGCAACAGATCCATGTCCTCTGCGTGGACGTAACCGCACACCTTTGGTGAGACGATGCGACTCAGATTCTTGATGTCTTCGGAGCGATAAACCAACAACCTGCCATCAATTGGGGAATCTGTAAACCTCCATAGGGGCTGTATGGACAAAAACACAAAGAGTGAAACATATGGGTCAGAGACAGTCAAAAGGTGGAGAGAGTATGACCAAGATGTCAGGGTAAAAAAGATGAGTAGGAGGAATATGGCACTCGACAGCTTTGTGAAATGTACAAATAATTCACATTTATAGAATTTTTTTAAATAAAATACGGAAAAACGCACCTGCACACTGAAAAGCTCCCCAGATTTACAGACTACATCATTGTAGCACTGGATTTACTGTATGCTCTGTGAGCATGTGCTCTTTGCTTGGTTTTCTTAGCTCTGGTAAGGCCCATAAGTTCATCACAGTTTTCAATACTGTGGCCTCACAACTGTCAAAACCCGATGGTCAGTCCCTGCACAGAGACAATGGTTTCACAGCAACTCCTTACCTCTACATTGTACTCTGCTTCATCAGTTAGAATGTGAGCTGAAAACTCATCTCCGTCTATGTGTGCCTGCACACGTGAATTCTCCTCTCCTGCAAATACAAAACAGATAAGGTTACTGTTATTGAAAGACTAACAACAGCCTGTATCCTGTACTCTCTTCATATGAGGTGCACACACATATTGGCTCACTTTCATATCAGCCAGTATCATCTGAGCAAAACAGCACTTAATAAACCAAAACATTGTATTTCCTCCTGATATTCAACAATAAAGTCACTTACTTGATTGTAATTAATCAGATAAAGTTCTTATATAGCATTTTTTTCTTATTTAATTCGACGTTTTTTGCACATACAAATTAAACTAATTAATGAATTCCTAATCGTGTAACTTACCAACGACATGTCCTGTGAAGTAGTTCTGAAGCTGAATATCATAGTTCTCCTCAATCCCATGTTTATCTACAAACACAGCTTTGAAGTCATCAGTGAAAAGTTCCGTGTTGGTAGTCAAGTAAAGCTTGAAATGCCTGAAGTCAGAAAAAGAAGATGAAAAACATGCATCAGCATTAACCCAAACACTGTGGTTTTGGGGTCTTTTTAAGTGACACACACACAACAAATGTTCAAAAATTCTTGTTTGAAATCCTAGTCTGAGCAAAATATTTACTGTCAACATTTTCAAGCCGTCTCAACACAAAAACAAGCAGGGTCATATAAACAGTATATTGACAGAGTCGTCAGTCTGATGGCTGTAACTGTAGATTCTGTCCATAAAGGCAGTGACGGGATTCTCTCTTAGTGTGACTCCAACTGAACGGGCTGGGGGTCAAAAACCTCAACTTTAGTTATGTACAAATATACATGCCAAAGATCAGCTGAGGTTAAAATGCATCTTCAGCTATTTATATACTAAAAGTCAAAAGGATAACTTGAAAGTATAAAGTTAATACTATATTATGTGTAGTTATCATAGAAACATTCCAAGGATCAGCTGCAGTTAAAAATGCAGCCATCTGAGTAAGACAAATTAATCTTTCAAGTAACTTTGGGTTGAAGGATTGTAACAAAAAGAAGGAATTTCACACCCACATCAGACTAACTATGATTGGCAAACAAAGAATATTCACTTTGATCATTTTCACATGACAGACTGTGGACTTTCACCCTCAACTATGAAATAGTTTGTTTACATCGACCAGTTTATCATTTGACCTATAAAAAGCAGTTGCTATGAGCCTTGGAGAGACATATTCGCATCTGCATCCCCATTTGCCAATATGCGACAATATGAAAACTTTTATCTTGCAGAATAATGCAAAACAATGTGCATTTGTGTTGACATTGAATGTAAGAGAAATGTGTTTATTATCTTCATTCTGGTACTATACATTTGGTTGCATTTGTGTTATAACTATGAATAAATTAAAGAAGTTTACGGTTAAAGCCTCAATTATATGTTTATGTCAGCATGTAAAGCTTACGTCCAGATATCAATAACAGACGGAAAAACCTGCCGGGCTCTACTTTTTAAACCTACATATTGTATCATAAGCCAGATAAACAAAATTATGAATCATCCATTTAAGATGCTTCCATGCAAACACTAGTCCACAGATCTACTGAGGTGGATCACCATGTGGCTGCTGCTGTACCTGTGCAGGGCTGTGAAGCTCACCAGCCGCTCCAGGTGGGACTGGGTGTGGACGTCCCTCTTCCTGACTGAGTGCAGCTGGAGGCCCGACCAAGGCAGCACCTCAAAGTCTGACAGGAAGGAGTTCAGAACATCTGGAAAAGACACAAGAAGAAGAAGAAGAACAAGACGAGTCAGTAACTAACAGTGTCAAAGACTCGTCCCTGGATCTGACAAACCCAGTTCCTCAATTGATATGATGTGGTTGTATTTTAGCAGCTAGCTTAAACTGACAACTCGACACTTAACATGTATTAACATATTATAACATATTAAACAAACAGCGACATTGATTATAAGAAGAAGTGAAAGGCAACGTAAACACATTTATAATAGCCGGTGTTTGCCGTTAGCATTCCTACGAGAGCTAGCATTAACTTTACGGCTAACGTTAGCTTAGCTCGCTAAGTTACTCACCGAACTCCGGGTTTTCCTCGAGGTTGTCCTCGGTGGTAGCTCTTGACTTGACAGCTCCGTTGACCCAGCAAGGAGCCAGAAGCACCATTATTAGTATGTTCCTCATCCTCAGGCCTCTCGCAGAGCTAGTCTAATACTGCCATTGTCCCGGGTTAACTGTTTGTCTGCACCGCTAGCGTTAGCTCAGCCACCCGGAAGTGCACAGGGTGGAAAACATCCGCTTTTCGCGAACCAACTATATATCATCTATCACGAAAGGCCCCTGATATGTTTTTATTATCCGTGGTAAAATAGGAGTTTAGATTCAAATCCTTAACTGTGAGTCAAAGTAGCAAGTGTGAAGTGTTATTTAAGTAACAATGAGCGAAATATCCCCGGATGGCCTCTGTCATACCAGTCCTTCACTGGATTATCTTCATTTCCAAAGCTATTAAATTAAATCCAATTTCAGAATAGTATCATGCTTTTTAAATGTTAAATCACTGAGGCTGTTATAAATGAAAGATGACACGGGAATGAATAAATAAATTCAAAAAGCTATTTTTACATATATCAATTCATTGATTGATGCATTTCTACATACACATTTATTAATGTTTACACCAAAAAATGTAACTGAGTGACCTGTGCCACCCACACATACAATAATACCGTACAGTCAGCCAGAGAGACCTGTGAGTCTTTTCATAAGTCTGTATCTCTGTCTTATTGTGTTGACACTCATTTCAATTCGAGGTTGATCTGATGTAAGCCCTGGTACAAGTACCTCAAAGTAAAAATGTGGAATATGGCCAAAATGGCCACTAAATGCAAAATAGCAGGCTTCCTGTTGCGTTTTTCAAATTGCACTTATAGACTTTTGTTTGTCTGGTCATGATACACACGTGTATCGATTTTTGTGAAGATCGGTCAGAATAATTTATCATAATAATAATAATCCTTACAATTTCAATAGGGACTCACCGTCTGTCAGTGCTCGGGCCCTACAAAATAAAATGAAATGAAATAAATCCTGCGCAGTAGCGATCTGCAGGATTATTTGATTTAATTTTTTAGGGCCCGATAACTGAAAGGCACTGACAGTGTCACCAGTATCACACTATTGATTTTGATGCAGAGCCGTAAACAAACAACTCCACTCCTGCATTCATCCACAAGAGCGAGCGAAAACCAACGTGAAATGTTTAATCAGAATCTTTGTATAATTCAATCATTTCTAGATCTGTGAAGGTAGATTGTTAAATCCATTGATTTCATTTCATTGATATATTTTGTATAATAAAGTAGAATATTTTCCTCCAAAATGTAGTGGTCAGCAAAATAACAACTACCAGTTCTTGAATACAGCAATTCCCACCACTGATGCATTTCATTTGTTTATGGAAAACAGAAAGTCATATAAAGCCCTTTGGAAGAATAATAGATAAAGTACATTTGTTATGCAAGTAAAAACAGAAACACAAACATGGTTTTGGTTTATAAAATGTTTTATTCATGTTAACATAGCTGATACATAGGGATTCAAACAGTTCCACAAGGCTTTCAGGGACTACAATTGAATGAATAGCAAAACAATAGTGGTCCAAATCTCTAATGACAATCACTGGACAGACTAACAAATCACCCTCATTTAGGATGTGTACAAACCTGCATTGAAAATTACTAAAACTGACACTTGGACTTGTGTGTGTTACAGCAATTGTTCCCATTCCAGTGTAATATCTGAAGAGACATGCATGACAGAATTGTCTTCTTCCCATTAAAAAGGTCCCTGCGTTTGGTCAGACAAACAAGCACCACCATTTTCCCCCACAAAAAGACATGCTTCAGTGATAGAGTGGCATCACAACCAGGGCAGAAAGTGAGGATTTCACCAATGGGCACTACTTAGCTCTGTTATAGTATTGTTGCCAGCATGTAAAGTGCACTGGCTTTCCCTGCAGTATGAAAATTACATTTGTTTTGATGTTGGACTTCAGCTGCTGTAACCGTACCACATAATTGTAGAGACAGACGCACTACGAGAAAGCTATAGGGGAAACAAATTCTTTATATCCAACATTTCTTATTGGGGGAAAACATTTTTAAATCCATCTCTCTCTCTCTCTCTCAATGGTGGGATTTAGGCTTGTTCAATGATGGGACATAATTTTCTCAGCCTTTAAATTGAGCAAGGAATTTGATACCATCGTCAAGCTACTAATCACTTTTCTACAGCTGAAACTGCACACATGGGAAGGCCAGGGCAAGCACAAACTAGAAGAATGGAGGGTTTCTTATTTTTTGTTTTTTTTTTACCATTTGTCAAAATCAGCCATGTGAAAAGAATGATTATTTTTTTTCTCACTTGTTTCCTTACACAACTCTTTTCAGCAGTGGGTTTCATTGGTAGAATGTTTGAGTGGAGCAATAAGGAATGAAGGATGTGTAAAAAGTTTTTTTTTTCCTTTTGTTGTTTTAGGAGATGAACCCAACATTGAGGGCTTGGGTTTTAGTTCTCATTCTGGTTCTGGTTCTCCTCGTTGCCTTCTCCGGCCTCTTCCCCCTCGGTAGCGTTGTCCGAGGTCCATAACTGGAAAGAAAAACAATATACGCTTGAAAAATTGTCAAATATACATCCTAAATCAACAGTTCTGAATTTGATGGGTAATTAATCTATTGGTATATGCACACAACAACCTGAGCCCTCATTCATTCACATACTTTGTAGAGCTACTGACGTGATTTAACTAATTAAGTTTAGTTACAAATGTGTGAACATCTCTGCCTTTCAGTCAGTTTACTGCAGAGACTCGTATGGTCTTGAAATTCCCAATCGACAATTCAAAATTTGTTTATTTCATCACTTCCTCTTGCTTAAAAAAGGAAAAGATTCTGGTCCCTGGCTAGTTAATTGATACTTGAGGCAATGAAGAAGTGTCCTTCTCAGTGGTTAGCCTGAGAATATGTGCTGATTTGAAAAAGAAACGCATGTCATGTTTCAAACAGTCGGAAAATGTGCATTTTATCCCCCATTGTCAATTAATACGTTTCATCTCGTTTGAAGCAGAGATTTAAGACAGTCAAGCACCACTGTTCCACAGTATTGATAGTTTATATTCCATGTTAGAGCAGAACACTCACTGTCAGGTTGTCTCTGAGGAGCTGCATGATAAGAGTGCTGTCTTTGTAGGACTCCTCACTTAAATGGTCAAGCTCTGCGATGGCCATATCAAATGCCTGTAAATAAAGAGGAAAAATATTTACACATTAAAAAGTATTACAGATAACCGAGTACCAAGTGACATATTTTTGCAAGATCTACAGACCTCTTTGGCCAACAAGCAGGCTTGTTCTGGGTCGTTGAGGATCTCATAGTAGAACACGGAAAAGTTAAGTGCCAGGCCCAAGCGGATGGGATGTGTGGAGTCCATTTCGTCCTTGCTGATTTGAAATGCCTTATCGTACGCTTCCTGCGAGTCGCTGATGGTCTCTGGAGAAAGAAGAAAAAAATAGTCAGTGACCTTGTAATACTCAATGTATATCTAGGTTGAAATTCAAATCGACTATAAATGAGATATCATTTTAAGACCACACCGAGTTTTATTTGACCAGAATTTGTCTGAGCATAACATAAGTTCTGACAACTGCACAAGGTTTCTTTTCAAAGTAACTTGAAATCAGTTTGTTATTGAGACAAATGGGCTGAAACCTTCTATGATAAAACCTTTAGATTTAAGGGAGTCCTATACCAGTTGCTACAATGGTTGCAAAGAAACCACTGGATATTTAATGTTCCTGGCACTAGAAATTAGCTTCAAATTAAATAAAATGTTAGTTTTACACTTTGTTTTTTTGTGACCTTGAGTTGGGCTCTGTGCCCAGCTAAACTATCAGCAGGTGACTCCAGCTTTATTATTTACAGCACGACTTTGTAGAGCGCAATAAATCTTCTCATCCAACGCTCAGCAACAAAATGAGGAAGAATTTCCCGTCGAAATCAACTTATTTAATTTAACTAAAAGGACAGGTTTTATTCTACATCACTGACCTGATCTGACTAACTAGTATTCTATGTGTAGCCTAACCATGAAATAAATTTCCTTTGTGTATTGAAATGACATTGTTGGTAAAACATTAGCAAAATTGATGAGCCACATTACTGTACTGTGCACCTCAAGCTGCTGAACATTTGTAATAGCTAGCACACCGAGCAAATGAGAAGTAATCTGCAGGTGAAAACCGTCATCAGCATTAAAGTTAATTATTTGCTATAGTGCTCACATTTAAATATTCCACAAGATCTGCTGACGGCAAGAATATAGATTATCTCCACAACCTATAACGTTGTTTTTTTTGGTCCATAGAGTAAGTCATGTTTCCCAGGTAAAAATGAAGTTAGTGGAATTAACAGTTAACTGAAACCTAAATGATGACTGTTTCCAGCTATTTCGAGTTTCCAGGGCAAAAGGTGATGATTTACACTAAAAGCCAAAGGTTTAAGCGCATAAATTTCTATTTCATGCCAAGTTTCACTTCAGAGGGTGACAAAGAAAAGGTTTTAGTAAAGGTCCAGTTTTTCAGAAACATACTACATACTCCAGATAGTGGGTGGCGGTAATGTGCCTGAAAGCAGTTTTCCAATGGACCATAAAAACAAAAAGAAACTAATGCAACTGCACTGAGTGCAAGATGAAAGGTGGCTCAAGTGTGACTACACTTGAGAAAGTCAACACTAGCTGCAATATTTATGATGCAAGTTTAACATAAATGTCTTTAAAGGCTGATGAACAAACAGCATTTAAGCCATGGCTGTAGCTAAAGCTAGCAGAAGCTATCTTGCAGACAGCGCTGATGAAGATAAATCATCCATGGACGATGTAACGTTTAAGGCATCATCCACATTTTAGCCAGTTGGGTTTGATTGCTTTTCCCCTGTAACTGGTATAACTGGTCTTTGTAATAACTTAGCTTCGTTTCAAGTTACCCTAGTATTTGTTTTACGCGTTACCAAACACTGGCTGCATCTTTAGTTCCTTCCCAACATGCCATTTGGTACTCTAAAGCAGTGAGTCAGACTTGTTCATGCATGTCTGAAGCCCGCATGCGGTTTGATGGGAAATATTAGAGCAGAACTATGCAAGAATTACAATAGGGATGACGACTTAAGAGAAAATGCAGGCGACACACCTCAAGTGACTGAATTCCAGGGACCAGAGCCCAACACAAAACATGTTTGGCCATGTGTCCCAAGTATAGATGCTAAGGTAACAGCTTCAAAATAATTTTAGATTTTGCAAAAATAGCCAGGTAGCTGACTTTACAGGAAAACTTGGAACTACATTCAATACTTAATACTAATAATGGAGCAGTTTAAGGCTGGAGGCAAAGAAACTCTTTAAAATGCAGTTTTCCCCCCATGAAGGGAATTCTGCCCCCCTTCACCCCCCTCCTACAAGATAGGACACTGGTCACAGGACTGTGACGCATCGACCCATTTGACGTCATTTCGAGCGTTTAGCTCCGGGACACAATCTGTCACGGAGCGTGAAGGGGCCCAGATTCGAACTGATGGGGTGGGCTTATTTTTGTTTCTACATATAAATAAAGACACACATTTATTCAGTGTACATTAAGAGAGGCAAAGAGAAATTAAACTTAAAAATGTTGGTCTTTCTAAAACTAAACCAAGTACTTATGAATACTCACTTTTTTTGTCATCTCCATTGGCAACCTCAGCAAGGTATCTGAAGTAGTCACCCTTCATTTTAAGATAGAAGACCTTGCTCTCGCCATTTTTGGAGTGTGGAATTAAAAAGTTATCCAGCAGTTTCTGTGAAGACAAAAATGACAGATCAATTTAATAAAGTACATGCACAGTGGACAGTGAACTAAACCATAGGCACACCACAACATCCAATTATGAAGCAGGATTATACATCACTTAGTGAAACTCTAGTCATGCTATTTAACTGAAGTTTTAACCTGTCTGAGATTTTTTTTTTTTTTTTTTTTTTTTAATTACTGAGCTCTACGGATAGAAACTCTTTGAGCTGAAAAAGCATATTAGTGCAAAATCAAACTGAGACCTTTTGTAGGTTTGTGCCTCCATTCAAGGTGTAGAAGCATCTCACAAGATGTTTGAGTGGAAGGAACCTTGCTTCATTGCTGTGGGGTATTGTGTGGTTTTTTGCATAATGCTGCAACATTAAATGTGAAAAGGGTCGAGGGTGAATACCAATGACCCAACTTTCCTATGAGCCTTCCTCCACCAGAGAGCAGCTCAATGACTAATGAATACTGTTCTGCTCCATCAGGAGTCAAGAAAATTTGCTCAACCAGTAACATTAGAGGAAACATTTTGGTCTGTGTCAGATTCGACTAAAGTTGCTCCAAATTGTCCTTAACCAGGTCGAGCTACTCGTGTGCCCCCAGCGGCCTCCTGCACCAGATTCCTTCCCTCAGCAAATATCTGATGTCTTACTGCTAATTTAAGACTTAGCAACATTCTTTCTTTGCCTAATGATATTTACCCAATGTTTAATTAGCAGCATGTAGAGAATGATACAAGCACCACCTACAACTACCATTTGAAATTTAGCTTCAGATTAAGGATGAAATTGTTTAACATTAAATCTGTAGCTTCCAACAAAAAAACATTCCCTCTGAAAACTACAATTTCTTAAAAAAGCAAAATGATTAAACATATATAATAAACAAAGTAAAATATAAAATAAATTACATGCTACAAATCACACCCTGTGATTACACTCATGGCCAAGTCATCCATCTTTCCACAGACTTGCTAAGATTACGAGGGCTAATCTGTGTCAGTGAAACCATGGATAAAGCTCAAGTTAACCGATTTAGAGAACAGATTAATCATTTCGCCTAGAATGAAAAAGCCTTCCATTACCTCGACCCGATGACAGTCTTGACTGTCTGGACAGGATATTAATAGGGGCTTTGACTTTTCGAAATGCAATTTAAAAAAAATATTTAAAGTTTTCTCTCCTGAACGTAGGCGCAAGATGTCTTTCTTATGAGTCAAACCCGTTACGATCAGCCACTCCCAAGTCATTGACTGACTCAGCAAAAATATGTGCATGTCTCAAGTGCAAGGCATTCATCTTCCACTACGTGCTCTACACAATAGACAAGGACTGGATTTGCTCTCAGGGCATTCACACAAAGATCTAATTTCAGTCACCGGTGCTACTAAGATAGTACAAATAGTGTCTCTAAATGAAAACCGGACTGGCTGTTTGAACCTTCAGATGCCTAAACAAGAATATATACTTTTCAAAAAACGAAATAAACTATTTAGCAATTTGATTAGCTACAGGGTGTTTGTTGATGTAGCAGGGGATCACTGTAGTTGCTGACTTCATCACCATTGCATCAGCTTTTTCCAGTCAGTCGTTGGTGAAGTCTACTCTTTTCCAAGACAAATGGAAGTAACCAACTCAAACGATAAAATATAGCTCTGGTCAGAAACACTCTGATTTAGCGCTGATTTAGTCAGCTTGCCCACTCTTAGGTCATTGGTCAACCACTTAAGAGCATGGAATGAAAATTTCTTTCCGCTCACCCAAAGGTTTCCTGATCAGCTGTACGTACACACCACTGTAGCCATGGAGGTGGCCCTGCGGTAGATAATTTACAGGGGGAGAAAATAGGAAGGAATGCAAACAAGGCATTTCAGGCACTCCAGCAGTGTTTTGAGGGAGAAGGGCTTCCTTTGTTGAGGACTCTGGCCTTTGTGATGTAGCAGATCCTCTACAGGCATAAAAGTCTACGACGAAAGATGGGGGGAATATGAGCACTTCAGCACAATCATTGTGGAGGCAATGCACTCAGCTGCTCCTAAATTTTGCTCAGGTTGTCCCTCTGATAACTTCAGACATTGAGGATATATATACATTTTTTCTTACCAGAAGCCACCAATAAATCCAGGAGAACCACTGAATAAAGCAGTTTCACTTCAGAAATCAGTGTCGCCCCCACACAGTTCCGTGGACATAGAACTTGTCCGATGGGCTGTGAGCCAAGCTGCTGCTAATGGTTGTTCAACTGGATTCTTTGACAGCTTGAGATCGGACTTCCGATAATCAAACTTCCTTTATCCTGTTAATTAGTTAAATTAAATATCCTTAAAATGGTTTAAAACTCTAGTCAATTTTGATCAAACAATTCCACCACATCTGCAAATAAAGCCATTTCTTTCATGTTGCAAGACTTGTTCCCCTCCCAAGTGAATGTTGAAGGAAGTAGTCAGTTAATTGTAGTTTTAAATTATGAAAATGTACTTATCAGTAGAAATGACAGACTTCGTTATATCAATATATATCATAAATTTGTTATATTTCTATTGCAATATTTGTAGCACCTTTTTTTTTTTTTAAGTCACCCATCCCTACCCAAGTAGCTCTGCAGTGCATTTTAGAGACAGCAGCTCAGGGAAAGTGTCTCAATCTTCCAGCTAAGCTTTCACCCAGATCGCCTCTAATCCATTATGGATGCAGGCCAGAAATAAATGTAAAGCAATCTGTGCTGTTGCATTAGATTAAGCGAGAGGTGAAAGCATTCCCCCTCCCTTGACCCAACAAGTATTTCAATAGATGACATTAAAAACGCAGAGAGAAATGTCTGGGAATTTTAGTGAAAACCAAATGGCACAGTATCTTAGGCTTCAATCTGCGGCTCAGCAGGAGGGTGTCATTTTTGGCTTTCTGTACAAACTGGGCTCAGAGTAGGAGTCGTTTGAGCATGTTAAAAAAAAATCTTGCACTTGGCTAACCACATTAGGCTTCAATCTGCCAGATGGGACTGCATGGACATAGAACATAGCTGTACAGAAAACCGGGTATAGCCCTTATCTTTCCTGTGTCTGGCTCGAACTCCTCCTCCTCCTCTCAGACACACCTTGCTGGTGCAGTCACCCTGACCTTTTGTCAGTTCACACCCTCACAAGGATTCAAGCCCATTGTTCTAAATCCAGATTCCCAAAAGGCAGGAACAGTGGGAGGACTACATAATACTTCCTTGTCCTTCTCCGCCTGTAGGGGCCTTATTTATACAACAGGGCGCTCACAGGAAACAGGGAAGATGCCGTTCGAAAAAATAATCATGAGTCACTGTAAATATGTGCGGGCACGTTTCAGGACTAATCGAAATTACGTTCATATTTAAGTCGATTTCGACCCATTTTTATGCGCATCCATAAATAATTGCGCCACACATTACAATGGCGTTTAAATAATACTTGACTAAAGAGCAGGAGCACTAAATAAACCACGATGTATTTTGAGTCAATGCGGATTCAAAATGGCCAAAATTCATTACAACATTAACCAGCAGCGATCTGCCATAGTTGTGCAGTGGGGAGGGGGAGGGGTTTCCACCTCGCATTCAGGTATGGATCCATGCAGCAGACCTAGAAAAAAAAATAAAAAAATCTTGACACCTTACCAAGACGTTGTTGCAGATGTCCTGCAGCTCCTTCTCCACCTTCTCCCGGTACTCCGTCACCAGCTGCTGCTTCTTCGTCTGGGCCTGGTCGGTCTTCGCCCCGATGCTGGACAACACCCTCCACGCGGAGCGCCTCGCCCCGACCACGTTCTTGTAGGCGACGGAGAGCAGGTTCCGCTCCTCGTTCAGCAGCGGCTCCTCCTCGGTGGAAATCTCCGTGACCTTCTTCATGAAGTCCGCCATGTCCTCGTAGCGCTCGGACTGCTCGGCCAGCTTGGCCTTCTGAATAAGATCCCCTTTATCCACGGCTTTATCCATGTTTGTGCCTGGGAGTCGGAGTGCAGGGGGAAGAAGCTACGCGACAGTCACGGGCTGCGGTGCTGAAGGGTCGTGTGCGGCAGGCGATCGACGATGTGACTCCTCACCGTAACGAGCTGCGGAGGAAAAGAGAGCAAATGCAATTAATACGTGTGGGTGGAAATAATCCCGCGGATCGTTATCGAGGCAATACAAGGACATGCATCCGCCCGGCGGCAGCTCACGACTAGAGGGACTATTTTCAGAAACAGCAGCCATTAATATCCTTCAAGACAATCGGTTGACGGGCGCTGTTCCGAGCTCAACGCACCGACCCGCGGTGATAAATCATTTAAATAAATAATTCCTCACGACTCGTATTGCGAAGATACGAATAAACCCCTTTCTTTTCAAAACGGGTTTTGAAGCTACGAGAATCGTGATTCGCCGGAGGAGCCGCCACAAAGCTGTCTGGTGGGTGCAGCTAGCTGGTTAGCCACGGCTAACGGGCTTTAGCTACATCGGCCACTCCTTTCCACGGAGAAACGTCCATTTACCGACACTCTCGATGCGTTCAGCGAATCGACTCGATCAGCCACACGATAGTTTAGCGATTAGCCCGCGATGCTGCATATAAACCGGGGAAATGGACGCAGTGAAATACTCATCGTTTCTGACCTCCTGAGATCCGATTGCTCCACGAACTGATCCGATTTGACAGAGTGAGGCGAGAGGCGAAGGAACAGCAGCGGACACCTAACAGCAGTGAGCAGGACCGGGGGCGGGTCCTATGGCAGTCGATCGGCCAATCATAAACCGCCCCCTGTGCTGATTGACAGCCAATAATTAGCCGAGTGAACCAGTAGTGTGTCAACGCGGGGTAAAGGGGCGGGTCTTCTGGGTGGGGGATAGTTTGACAGACCGGAACGCTGCAGCGGCTGGGGCCACGGGGTTTCCTCCAATTAGAGCAAGGGACGAAGACGTCATCGCATTGCCATGGAGATGCTCGGCCAATCACTCCTCGCCTTCATGCGCTGTAGGCGGGTGTGGCCCTCTCACTCCTTACATGCACACTCATCCCTGACGTTCGTAAGGTTTTAATACTTCATATAGTGATATTTTCTATTTCTCTTATTGTAATCTAATCACATTTAACACCGACCCCCCCTCAAATGGCTCAATCCTTCTTACATGTGCATATATTTGATGAAGCGTATTCATCTTTGTTTCCCCCGCCTCCATTATCTCAAACCTCAAAGCTTATTTCTACATTAGGCCATTGACGAATATGAAATATAGACTTTATCTTATTTTATCAGAAGGAATCAATTGGCTCAAAGAGGTTGAAAAGCACTGATATGGTTGATATGGTTGACTTTTGTCTTTTCATGAAATTTGTTGACAGGAAGAAAAACGTAGAACAAAACAGGCCTTTTTCCCGTGAGGCAGGATTCTTGCGTTTGAAAAATAACGCCAGGATTATTCATTTAAATACACGTTAATTGCAGATCCACTTGCCTTTGCTCTGCAGCTTCCTGGGTTTGTCTGGAATTATAGGACAAGATGGCGAAGGTCCCTCGTATGTTTGAAGGTCTTCCGCTTTTAGGGATATGGTGATCTGATGTTAGGGACACATCCTTTGACAATAACCTATGGTGTGTCCTTTATTGTCAAAGGATGTTTTGCCCTTCAATCACAATACACCCTCCTCAAAGGCAGGGCCTCCGCAGGCTGATCAGACATCTTGGGGCCCAGTTGGGGTCGTTCCTCCTGATCCAGAGTCATTGGCTGCAGCGTTCTCAAATCTGTCATGTTTCTTTAATGTCTAGTCAGGGTTTCTCCGTGGATTCTTAGCTCTTTGAGCAACCTGATCGTGGATGTTGCAATTACCTCCCAGCGATCTTTCTCTCTACCAATCTTGATTGTGGTGGATGGATCGACACAAGGGGCCCAAAGTATAGACCCAAGTGGATTAGGTGGTCCTGGGCCTGTATCAGAGAAGGTTGGGTTGGTGGTGGGCAGGATGGGGACACTCCAGAGCCCATGTTTATTGAACTGTAAGTGTGACTCAGTGAAAAATGTTTTTGGAGAACAATAAAGCTTAATGGCACAGGTGGGAAAGTTGTACTATTTTGGCAATAAGGCAAAACAGAATACATTTTAGTTAATTATTATTTATTTGCAGCAACAACACATTTACCTTGTATGTTCGTTACTGAAACATTTACATTACATGTCAATGTGTCGGCACTAAAGCAGCCCTACATGTGTATGACACAAACTTACGGTGGTGATTAAATGAGCTGCGTGGGAAAACATAAGGGGCAGTTTCTCTTCAAATCATGTTTGCCATCACTAACCCTCCTCATAGCCCGTTTGTTGCACAATGCAAACCTCACTCTGACCTTTGCGCTAGCTTCATCCCCCTCTGTGTTTTGCCTCTCAGTCACAGAGGAGGGCAGAGTGACAAGCTGCTGAAGTCATGACAAGGCTCTGTCTTACGTAATGAAACAAAGTCCTAAAGAAACACCTGGGTGGAGTTGGTCTAAGCTGAAACCGGCTGTCGCCCAGTCTGTATGACGCTAAACAGATCATCGTGTCTGTGAACACACAGATCCCATGTGGCGTGTTTCACATGCAGTCCCATCTATCATGCCGGCTAGTTAATAATTCTCCCTATTTAGATCCATGCAATAGCTGATACCATACAATTATTTACCCAAAAAAATAACATGATGGAAATGTAAATATAATTCAAGAAAGGTACGTCACTGAGCTTGAGTGCATATACCACAATACAGCCTCTGTCCTTCTCCTAAACAACCAGCTTTTATGCTGTGTGCTTAGTCATACATTGCCATGGTAACCACAGACGCATTATTTACGCATTATTCCCGAGAGACAGTGTACGACCTTTTGGGAGCTTTTCATCAAAGCCTCATCTGGAAGATGCTATAGGGAAGATAGACAAGACTGAATCTTAATAAAGCAAACAGAATTCTTCTTGATGCTTTGTGAATTTGTTCTTCTTCACGTTAATGGTTGGACTGCATTTCTAATAAAGTAGTACTGCAACAGTAGATAATCCCAGTTTTAAGGTTAATAGGGGATGACCGTGAAGGTGAAAGTGATTTAAATATAGTCATTTACTTTACGAACTTCTCTCTTCTTCACGGTTGAATGCGGGCGTCTGCTCCCTCGCACACTCAGTGATGATGAAGCCTGTTGTCTGATGAGGTCGGGGGACGTGGTGGCAATGAGGGGCCTCAAGGGATTTTAGGAAAAAATTTGTGATGAGTCACTGTCACTTTGACAATCTATGTTACAATAAATAAATAATATAATACTGGTAAATATAAATTATAAGAGCCCGAGCACTGACAAGCACTGACAGTCAATGAGGCCCTATTGAAATTGTAAGGATTATCATTTTTTTTTCAGGCAAATTAATTGGCTTTTTCAGGGCTTTAACATGCTCAATTCTGCTCAAGGTTCATCCTTTGCCAAAGGAGATGATGTTGTCATAACTCCACTGTGCATTGTCCTATCACCACCAAACTTCTGTGTCATGATCAGAGTCCAAGTCTGAAAAGCTCTATGTGTCGATATTTCCTCAGTCATTATTTATTTTTTTCAGGCAAAAGGCAAAACGTACGCAACGCTTCAAAATGCATGTGATCGGGCCCGCTCAGTGCTGCTTTGCAGTCCTCGAAATTTGAGAAATTATATTTTATAGTTGGTACTTTCAAGGGTTGAGCAATCCTGGTTATTATTTTATTTTTTTTCAGGCAAATGAATTAGCTGTTTGTTATTATACTTTTTTTGTTGTTTTTAATTTAATTTAAATTTTTATTTTATTTACCTCCTGGGCAGGATATTCATATTTATTATATTTAATATGTTTTCAAATATGTCTATTTGTTGGTTTGTTTGTATGCAAACAAGATCACACAAAATCAATTCTGTGTGTTAATCTGTCTGTGCTTTGGCTCTATAACATTTCCCCCAAAATCTTGGCCTTTTTCTGTATCACACTGTAAAATGAGCCACTATTTAGGCACATATGCAAATCCTTGATTCACATCTTTTACAAGATCATTGGATTATAGGCTTTCACACTTTAGAAGTTATAAATTCTACTTTTTCACACAAAACTTTCGATTGATAAACTCATGATATAGTTCCAACAAAAAGGAGACGCAGTGTTTAAAAGGACAGAGCTCTGTGCTCATTGCAGTTTCAAACGGTGTCTCTAGGCAGACTGTTGTTCTCACCACACTCAACCCACAGAAAGCAAAGCTTGAGTAAACAGTTGAAACCTGCCTGCTGGGTGTGACTGTGCACTAAAAGAGGAGTTAAGACAATCCATATGCTGTAGTTCAAAAGTGAATTAACTCATTCAACTCACAATTTTTTAATTTGTGGATTGAAAAGATTTAAGTTCAACTTCACAAAAAAATCCCTAAAAAAATAAAATAAGGCTATCTGATGCCTGATATGTGAATGTACTAATAATTTATAATTTTACATGGTGATGAATGCATAAACTTCTTGTTTTTGCTTATTCCCAAATGATGCAAAAACCTTATTCGATGCCAAAATGTGTTTAATCACTTCAATCCCAACATGGTTGGACAGATGTTAATTGGCCAGTTGCACTCCTTGTGTTTATTGTGTCCCTATTCTTGAAAAGGAAGAAGCTAGTGTTGTGTGTTTTCTGACAATGCAGAAACATCCGAACAGACAGTTTACACACAGGGAACATTAGCTCCACCATCGGACCAAGTGTTGTGTCAGCACACCAACAGACACAGGCGTTGCAGAGGACCCTTCTGCAGAGCAGAGCCGGTCAGGATACACGACAACAGCTACTTCTGCTCTTTACAGGAAAGAACATAAAGGTTAGCATCCTGTCTCAGGCCAAACCAAACCACACAACAAGCCGTTTCTTGTTTTTACACACTCACAGGAATTCACACTGAAAACCTTACAGCTGAACAGCTTCCATTCACATCCTGACAGCACCTGTGTCGACAATTTAAATTCTCAATCAGCTCATACGTCCCATACCACAAACTTGATTGTGGTAGTTTGCATGTCTTTAAACAAACATGCAATGACTCTTTGTTGTCATCAGCCTCCAGTGTTTGCTAGCTTCTGCCTACTCAAAATGTGCCTGTTGGTGGACAACATCCTACTAATCAATCCATAATTCTCTGACCCTCTGTCTTTTCATTTTCTCTACAACCAACACTTCACAGTTGACGCTGCCCTTCCTGGGATCCCCATATATATAAACTCAATGCGTTTTAGGACCGAAAATATGCTTTATTGTATAGTGCAGGTTGTCCACTAATCTGAAGGTTGGTCATTCGATGCCAGACTCCTCCCTTCTGCTAATCTAAGTTTCCTCGGGCAAGACACCAAACCCCAAATGGGTGTGAATGTGTGAATCCCTTTGTGAAGTATAAAACACTGAGTGGTTGTCAAGACTTGAAAATGATATATGGATGCTGTCTAGTTTTAGTTGTATTAAATACAATCAAATATTTTGGTTTAATGGAAATAATACAAATAAATGACTAAAATTATGCAACACAACCAAGTCTTTCGCTCTCTACTTTAAAGTATAAATTTGAATCACCACCCTAAACTCTATAGGCTGAGAACTAAGGCATCTATTTCTGTCATTCGATGAACACTTTCTTGTGCACAGTAGGCCACATGGTTATAAATAGTAATGGTTAATAGGTTGGGAAATCCCAAGGCTTCAGCTCCAGTTCTGAGCTGCTGGTGTAGATATTAGCCAGCAGCATGACGACTTCTGCAGCTCAGGTTCACATTTCCTGTTGTTCGATCTGACACGTAGAGCTGCCAAAATATGAGGTTTGAAAAAAAGGTTTGTATCCAGACGCTGCCCCATGTCTTATTCATGTCCTGGCTGCTTCCAAAACTAAAAACCTAAACTCAACCTTGTTTTTGTTTCGAAAGCACCTGAAGCTTATTGAAACAAAACCCGACTTAACATGACACTTTGTCCGGACCTTGGAGGTTCAGGTTGGGTAAGTCAAGTAAATCATTATGCATACCCTGCCTGGTTAAATATACCCACTGCACATTTGGTATATTCTGGTTAATTCCATTGGATAAAATTCTTAAATTTGCTCTCAAAGGATGGTTTTTGGGCATATCTGGGTGATGTGCATTTTTTAAATGAGCCCCACATAAGGTGTCGACGAGCTTCTTTCAGAATGCAGGTGGTACATTATGTCACCAACAATACCTAGTGCAGCATCACAAGCCTCCAGAGTGACACTGACAGGAGCATTTTCACCCTCCTCTGCCTTGTCTGGTGTCCCTTCAGGAACATTTGATGAGAATGTCAGTTATGATTCCGTCAGATGAGGGGACACAGATCTGAGATGTTAGGCTCTGAGGTGACTCACATTCAACAGTGGATGAACAGTTTATTTTTCTGCCCTTGTCAATTTATCTCCACTTAACTATTCCTGTCTATTGTAGGGTTGCAGATGAGAAACTATGCAAAGAGATTATGGTTTCATCTGCGTTTGTTTGTTGTTAGTTAGCAAGATTACGCAAAACTGCTGGAAAGGTTACTCTGAAACATGGTTGAAGGATGTTCCCCCCTTTCTTTAACATTGTGAGTAGGGGTTTTTCAACAGTCTCTTGATTTGTCAGAGAATAGTGGATCTTAATGTCAAAAATCAGGCACATTTAGTAGACCATTATATGTAAGTGTGCAATTTGGTGCAGATCCAGCAAAAAATCCAGATCTAATGGTTTCGTAGGGGCATGTTTGGCCTTGAGTGCCATTCTTGTTTTGCTTGTGTGTTTAGATGTATAATAATGAACAAATTAGACAATGTTCAGGTCTCGCTCTTCTCACACTCAGGGAAAACCTTTTACCTCAGTCTCTCGATGTGCTACTGCAGCTGCACTTTGTAAGATTCAACATTTACAGAGTGACTTGCGTTTTTGCTTGCAAGAGGAACGATTGAATGAATTCACCGACAAGCGGCTGTGATTGATTGTATGTAAACCTGGCTGTGTTTATTTCTTGGTGTTTGACTGACAGAGGGCCACAGAGGAAGCTGCTCTCCACCCTGCAGTGGCGGGAGGTCGTCTGATGACAGCTAAGGCCGCTGCGCTCCGGTTCACGGCCCATCTCTCAGCTCGCATTAGAGGTCATTAAAACACTTCTCACCCTCACACGCAGACTCATTCATGCATCATAGCGAGCAGGCACCTGGATTTCAGGATTTATGCTCTAATTATAGTTCCAACAGAATGTCCCTTCATTATCACCTTCAGACTCCTGTACTGTCAGTACTGTCAGTACTGTAAATATTGTCAGTACTGTCAGTACTGTAAGTACTGTCAGTGTGCCCTCTGCTTGGAGCTTGGGTTGTTTTCAGTGGCATGGATGTGCTGTGAGCTCCTACTGCGTTTTAAAGTCCTCAATTTAGAAATCAGCTTCTGTACATTTGCATGCACTGCTCTTTAAACAGAGGTAATTCGCTGTTGCCTGTGTGGAGAATATACTGCATAAACTGAACGTGTGTGTTTGTGTGTGTGTGTGTGTGTGTGTGTGTCTGTGTGTGTGTGTGCAGTAAGTAGCTTGGTATGCAGGCTGCATTTTACTCTCTCAATCTTTGACTGCTTGTATGAATAATACATCACCTGTGCTCTGTAAGTGCACATCGCTGTAGAAATTCACAACACCACAGCTTTATATATATATAAATATATAAATAAGTGTATGCAGTATATGTGGGGGTGTGCTCATATACATGTGCATATCAAACAAGACATGTTCGCTGTAGCTCTCTTTAGCACAACCTTCATCAAAGTCTCCTCTCCTCTCCTCCTTTATACGGTTTATTGAGGGTAACCAAGATGCGGCACCTTTCAAAGCGCGTCCTCTGTGTTGTCCGTCCCCTCTCCCACCTACTCTGCGTTCATAATGTATGGAGTCTCAGTGCTCAGCACCACTCCTCTGCCTCGTCTCTATTTTCACTCTCTCCGTGTTCCTCTCGACTGACTCAGCCTTTCCAGGGATGCTTGACAGTCCAACATGTTCAGGCACACACACACACACACACACACACACATACTCTCTGGCTCGTCACAGGCAGAAAAATAGTGCAGCTTGTTAAGCGCCGCCAAGCCTGTTTCCCCCTCCATTATACAATCACTCCCCATGTTCTGTTCCTTTAACAAGTGTGGACCAACCACCTAAATTCACATGTCTACATGCCATGTTTTGCCACACACAAACACACGCATGCACAGACATACAACATGCCGCAGCAGCTCCCGCTCGGAGTCCATGATTCCACCTCACTGCAGAGCGGAGTGGCATCTGGCTGCAGAAGAGCCTGCATGCGGAGAAATATTGTGTCTGAGCCAGAAAAATGCTCTGTTGAAATAGCTGGGTGAGGGATGAGAAATATGAGCAAGGGGACATAGAATGAAAGATAGATGAAAAACAAAGAATGTGACATGAAAAATGTTGTCCGTCGCTAACAAATAAACCATAAAAAATACATAAAAAATATATACAGCTGGGGTTTGTTACACATTCATTGCCCTGAAACCCCAAAATGTCCTCCAAGCTCATTAAACTCACTAGATTTAGAGACTTAACAGTGAGGTGGGAGGAAAGATTCGCTAGATTGTTTTTTATTCCTATATTAAGGTATTTAACACATTCTCATCTTCCGAAATGTCCCCTGAAAACCCCTTAGTATTTAGAGGAGCTTTTCATGCTTATATTCACAGTGTCAGGTGCTTCATGTATTTTTTTAGCTCGTCAAGAGGCTTCTTCGAGCAAATGATAGACTTTGATTTCATGATTGTACTGTAATTGACTGTTTGATTCGCAGATTGACTTAGTTATCTGGATTTTTTCCTTATCATTTTTTCTATACAGGGTATGGGAATATGGGGAGAGGGGGGATATGAAAATATCTTAAAAACTGCTGAAATCATGTGGTACCACACCAGTAGATGAAAAGCTGTTGTGTTTCAACCTTGTTGTAGCCCAGTTTGATGATAGTGTGGAGGATGGAAAAGGTGTTACACAACAAGTGGGCTTCCAACACTCCCACGCAGGGTGATACAGGACCAGAGACTCAGCCAAATGAAACAGTGATAGGAGTAGGCTGAAGTGCTTCTTTTTCTTTTTCACATTTGCCTTTTCTCTTTTTCGTTGTTTCATTTCATTTCCATTCCCTACTTTTCCCTCAGTCTATGTATGATATACAACATGCTCCTCTGCACGACAACACATGCAGTGTCACCAAAACATCGCTCCTCTGTGTAGTAAGCACTGTGGCCGTGTTTGCAAGGTACACAAGCTGCAGAATACAACAGTGGGTGTGAGGACAGGAGAGCTGATGGGCTCCTGTGTCGACCTGCAGATAGGAGACGCAGCCAGTTCTGCTCAGGAATGCAGCCAAGAATGAAGGTAGAGGAGGCTACAGAGAGACAGTAAATGCCTCGTCCCAGGAAGTGTGCATGATAAGAACATTTGTGTCCTGAGGGAAAAGGCTTTGGTGAGCTAGTAGGAGTGCATTTTACAGTAGAGGCAGGAAGCGGAGCCTGAGCATTGAAAACATTTGATGTTTACACAACAATCATTCGTGTTAACCCTGCAGAGATCTGGTTCTACATTTTTTTTTCGAAAACAAAAACATCGAAACCATTTTTCTACTTCCGATATGGACGCCTTTTGTTCCTAAAGGTCAAAAACAATTGGCTTTTTTTTAAAAGCAGGTTAGTGTGTTCACAAGTGCATCACTATTCACTTCTGAGCCAAGAAGGAGCAGAACAAATAACAGTGTTGACAATGAAATGCCATGTAAGATTTGAAATGCTCTAAAAACAATGATAAATTAAATAAATATAGGAAGAAGGTCAATAAAGGGGATCAAATGTATATTGATAAAATAAACAGACAGGTAAAGATAGTTGTAGTACATTTTATACTTTTATATATTTTACATATTCTGCTGTATTCTAGAGATGTGGATGCTGAAAGTACCAATACATTTATTTTAAAGCAAAACATAATAATAAAATTAATAAATAAGACACAACAAAGTGAAGAAAAAGTCAATAAAAGGGGAAAAAACATATACTAAAAATAAACTTACATAACTAATAATCACTTATAATATTAACAGATTTTTTGACACCAAATCAAAATATTTTAAAAATAAGAAAATTATGAGTTTTAGAGATTTGGATGCTGACGCTAGGAAACCATAGAATAGATTTTAAAAGCTAAAATACAATAAATTAAGCAAACAAGTCGATAAAAGGGAGTAAAACCATTTACTTATAATATTACCAGTCAGGTAAAAATATGAGTGAATCTATCATCTTGACACTTGCTTGAGTTGAACATAGAGTCTGTGTTTTCATTTTTGACAGGTTGACATTATTGCTACATTGTATTGCAGGTAAAGCTCAGGTCGATGCAAACAGTTTGTAAGGCGTCACCTCATGGAAATTATGTAACATAACCACTGGCTCTGATAACATGGCTGAGGGAAGTTTTATGAGTCTACTGAATAATTTTAAAACCAAGAAACAAACTTAAACCCATATGGATGAGGAGAACTGTGAGGAAAATAATTGTGCAGCACAAATTGAAAACTTAAAGTATGTTTAATTAAAATTGATCGAACTGGAATTAACATGTACTCTCAAGTCACTCCTTTCAGACAATACAATTGCTCAACTACTTAGTCTGGCTGTCACACAAGCCTCTCCCTCCCTCCCCTGCGGTGAGAAATGGAAAGTTACTCAGGCTGGTTTTCATAATATGCAGGCCACACCCTGAGTTTCCCCCGAAGGTGAAGCGATGGCTCTGTAATGTGTGAAGGGGCATGTTCTTTCTTGGGTGGCTGCAGCACCGACGAGAACCTGGTGGCTGATAAGTGCGGGGATTTGCATGTGACCAATTAAAAAAAGCAACAGTTTGAGTTTGAGAAATAGAAGGTAATATTTGCACAATCAGGGCATTTTTTTTTTTTAAGTGTCTGGAGTTTTTTTATGAGTCATGGAAGGGCCGGGCTCAACCACTGGGCCAGTAGATAAATTAGACAGTGCCCTGAATCTGCTTCAACAGGCCCAAGGAGAGAGCTACTTCTCTTAAAATCCAACAGGGAAAATGGAGCTGTTTGGGAAGATTCAATTTATATCAATTGTATATACAACTGTCTAAAACACTTAGTCCCACTCTGATTTACATCCGAATCAATTCTTTAATAAGCAAGAACCTGCCCTGCAATAGCTTTCTAGAATTATGTCACAGGTAGAAAATAAAGGCCCAACAGTCCCCTTTTGAAACCACATTGAAATTCACTAGATACAGGTTCTTATTTGGATCTACACCAAATTTAACATATTCATAAATATAAGTCCCCAAAACATAGGAGTTTTGCTTCATCAAGGTCCCTGAATTATTCTCTGTGAAATGAATGAAAATCGTGTAATGTTAAAGAAAATGAGAATAACTGGATCTGGACAAAAAAAGAACAAACAAACTAGCCGACAAATTCAGATGAAACAGAAGGTAAGAAAAGGCGTGACACATAGCTGCAGTTCAGTGTGATAGAGCCAAAGGTCTCCTCTCTGTGAGCCACCGCATCCTGTCCGACTTTGAGGCCGGCAGATTGGAGCACACCACCAGCAGAGCCGAGGTCTCCGGGTCCTGGCCAGAGGGGCTTTTCCAGTGCAGAGCGTTGGAGCATTGGCTCCAGACCCACAGTGATGATGATGTCAGAGCACTGCATCGAGGTCACAAACTCAATAATTTACAGGCATGCCTCATTCTGGATCAATACATCGACTGATTGGTTCGGAGCATAACCGAGTGCAGCAGCTGAAACGGCGCAGTGTGTTCGCTGTGCTGATCTCGACCATAAACCCTGTGGCTTCTGAGGGTGTTTACATACATGCGTGTCATAGGTCATGTTTGTTTGTCTCTTGTGCAAACCTCAAATCTAACAGGGGTTCATTCAGTCAGAAAAAAACACAAGGGGAGAATTATGGAAAATTAAAGGAATGCGACAGGCCCCATTTTTTTTAATCTGCAAATTATCAATAAGAAAATGCAGCACATGACAGGGCAGGGCTTCATGGCATCATTAGTACGACCCACATGAAATGGTTTTTGGAGGGTTGGTGTTAATTATTAAGTATGTGAGTCAGTCCCACAGCTTTCCAGGCAAACGGCAGCACAGAGGTCACTGGAAACAGGACACTGAGCTCGTTTCTAATGATTTATAAAAAAACAACACCCTGAGCTGATGCCGCTGTTGTATGGTAACATGGTGACATACTGTCACACACAATCCCTCACTCACAGTGCAGCAGATAACAGCTCGTGATGAACAGAACAGGCCGTGGTGAGTTTTCATCAACCTCCTCCCGCGTCCCTCCCCCATTCATTGTAACTGACAGTGCACTCTGTCTTTTCTGGGTTGCCTCTGCATGCCTCTGGGGCACAGATCGGCACAGAGATAAACTTAGCAGCAGTTAGCCAGGTCAGACTGCAGCGCTAATAGAGGCGAAAGACAGAGCCAATGAGTTCTGGTGTTGGTCGGGGGAGCGACTGTTCCAGAAATATGACGCCCAGCAGGTACAAATAGGTCATTTCTCTGTCGCTCTGTTGACTTCTGGAGCTTTTTTCCTGGGAATAACGATGACTAAAGAATCCAAATGTTCAGATATAATAAAATGTCACACTTACTCCCAGTATGTACTGCTCTTGTCGGACATGTTTAAGCGTATTCGTTCTTTTCATTATTTTAAGGTCTGTCATGCCTGATCGCCGGAGGCAGCGTGTGGAAGTGGCCCAGCCCAAAAAGAGCTTCATGTTTTCACCTGATATTCAAGAGTACGGTGAATGATGGGCTCTACCACAGGGTTCCAGTCAGTGTGATCTTCACAACAGGAAATCACAAATGAATAGAGCCTCTGATTCTATTGTGTGACAAGAGCTTCTTTTGAACTGTGACCTATACACACTCCACTTTGGGTCTGTGTATAGTAGCTCTCTCTTTCTGTTGGGGTCTCTCGCACATGAAAATGATGCAGTCAGCATACATCATCTGATTTGGCTGTGGGGCGACTGCGGATCAGGAGATAGAGCGGGTTGTCCTCCAACCATAAGGTCGGTGGTTCAATTGCCCCCATTCCATGCCAGCTGACAGTGTGTGAGTGATGTGTGACAGAGAAAGTGCTTCTCTGTATGAATCTGTGTTTCAAAACTGTAGTCTACAGTGCTGTACAAAACAGTGCTATATAAATGCATTTACCATTTACCTGTTTAATAGGATGATTAAATCATCAACATATTTAATATTTTGTTCCCAATTAGTTGAACAAACCAACCAACATGTCCCTGTTTCAATCAGCTATGGCTAAAATGCTGAAAAGGTTTCGTTTTGAGGCCTTACATGCATGTGCAGATTGAAGATGAATAGAAACAGGGATATTATTTGATTATTTTTTATTATAAAATGAAAGACACAATGCATATTTTTTAGATCCAGGCCTATCCATAAAACGATGTAGGCAGTAGCCTTGTACGCCGATGCTTAACACAGTAACATGGGAGGCCCAGGCCACATGCTGTACGCCAGCTTAGCTTAGCATGAACAGTTGAAGCAGGGGAAACAGTTAGCTTGGCTCTCGCTTCATGTTCACTGTGCAGACCTGAGCGTGGTGTCAGTCTCCTCATCTCACCTGTGTGAAGGCCACGCTGACCCTCCATCACACCACTTCAGCTTCAAGTGCATGTTGCATAAACCATTGAGCCGCTGACATTTCCTTTACATCATTACACCTCCATTGTGAAGACACATGGGTCTCCTCCCCCCTCATGTCACACTAAGGGTCTCTTTATCTCCACATCTGTATTTTTTTTTAAACTCTGTCTCACGTGGTTCATCATCGTTGCATCAATGCTCTGCTCTCTCTTCTCTCTCCTCGCTCTCTCTTCTCTCTCTGCTCCCTCTGCTCTCTCTTCTCTCTCTTCCATTTTCTCTCCCATCTTCCAGATTCTTTTTTGCCGTTTCTTGCCTCCTGCTGTGCTCTTGTCACCATAGCAATCCGCCTGCCCACACTTTCCTATTATCATTTTAAAAACAATGGCTCCGTAGAATAGAACTGATATCCTACAGTAAACGAACAAACGAAGCAGCGATCAGATCAATACATCTTCTCTTTGTCATCAGAGGTTACAGAGCGATTAGTGGAAAAAGTTGGCAGAAATTATCATTGTCATTCACCATATCACTTACTATGCTATTTACTAAATTCTATAATTGTAACAGGCATGGGGCCAGAGCTGGAACACATATCCTGTGGCTATAAACACACAGAGGATATCCCTGCAGGAAGTTCTGCTAGACCGTCTTCCTGGAAACAATACTTCAACAGGAAGTGATTTATGACCCAATTATGGACTATAAGAGGTTTTTACTGTACATGTTTCAGCAGACTTCAAATCTTTTCATTCATCATTTTAATTCCAACAAGATATTAAATATCTTGTTGGAAATGGTAATTACTATAATGTTTTGGTGAATAATTTATATATTAACTTTAGGCTATCTGCTCTGAGCTGATTATGTAAGACGATCAGACTCACCCAGATGGAGATCTGCATGTTTTTAAAAAAAATCTTTTACACTTGTGATGAATGTTTTTTCTTCCACTGGCACAAAACAGTCGACACCAGGCTTCGTTTCACTGAGGTGATCTGGCTGAAAGGCTGAAAGATGCACAGACGGCAGAAGAGAGAGAGGGAGAGAAAGAGAGCAAGAGCGAGGCTCCGATCGGTGTCCAGGCCTCAGGTCAAGTTCTGCTCTGATGATGAGATTTCTCTCCTCTCCTCTCCTCTCCTCTCCTCTCCTCTCCTCTCCTCTCCTCTCCTCTCCTCTCCTCTCCTCTCCTCTCCTCTCCTCTCCTCTCCTCTCCTCTCCTCTCCTCTCCTCTCCTCTCCTCACCTCTCCTCTCCTCTCCTCTCCGCTCCTGAATCGGTTTACGTTTATGTAACACCTTTTGTTTTTCATTTTTGTAGTATTCTGCCCAGAAATTTTGTTTTATGCGACCTTATTGCCTTAACATATGTGTATGCTTATAAAACAAACAGTTTTGTGCTGTCCATACAAGAAATTAATTATTAACAGTAAACAATGCCCCATCTGACTGTACAAATACAGTCCTGTATACCTGGTAGGGTGGGCGCCCCACATAGAGGCTTAACTCCTGCAGCTGCTGTGGGTTTGATGCCGACCTGCCCCTTTGCCATGTGTTTTCCTCATTCTCGTTCCCCATTTCAAACATGTTTCCCATAAACAAAGGCAAAATGGCCCCCAAAATATCCCGAAAACAGTCCTGCCGTGTTATTATTATAGTATTTGCATCCTTTCACTTTTTATTGTATGTTTTTGACCTATATATTAAATCAATGTATCTCTGAGGGGCTGTGGCCTGATACATGCAGTACCCTCACAGACATCCCACTCAGGGACTGTGATGACAGTAAGAATGATGGATGTGTGGGTTTTTAACCTCGCTTGCGACATGGCTCCTGAATAGACCGCACTGACGGGTTTTACAAATATTTTGCATCACTGAGCTCAGGGAGAGTATCAGTAACACTTCTCACTTTATACAATGTAAACCACCAGGGACGTCCACACATATAACATTGCAGTTGAATCAGCAACTCTCGGAAACGGTTTCACCAAAAACATAAGCACTGGAGCCAATCCCAGCTGACATTGGGCAATAGGCAGAGTAAACGCTGGACAGCTCACAGGTTTAAGACAAACAACCGTTCACTCTCCATTTAGAGTCTCCAATCAACCCTGACACTAATCTGCACGTCGCTGGACTATGGGAGAAAGTACCCAGAGAAATTTCACATGCAAACTCCACAGAGAAAGGCCCTGGCTGAAGTTGGATTTAAACCAAGAACCTCTGCGCCACAGGCTAACCACCGCACCACAGTACAATCAGCATTTCCATTGAAAAACCAGCCACACCCATGCAGAGCCATAAATGGCCGATCATGATTCATCTCTGTGTGAACGTGCTTGGCTCAGAATCTTACGCTGCACCTCCCTCTAACTTGACTGTTGCCAGTAGAACACAAAAAAGTGATAGAGAAAAACGTACAGGCTTGTTCGCTGGCACCAATGAGCCGGCTATGATCAGTGAGGTCATGTGTCGCACATGACCCACAGTCAGACGAGAGTCAGACAGAGATTTGGGGGGAGGCAGACAGAGGGAGGATGCCAGGAGAGTGTGTCACCAGCGACTGGACAATAATCGGGCCAGCACCTGGAACAACACACACACATAGATAAAGGGCCGGTCTGTGTCTTCATGTGGCTTCCACCTCTAACAACAGAGATTTATTGTCTCTCTCTCTCTAATCGGGAGTAGTGACATGTGCTGTTTACATTCCAACACGACAACTGTCCCAGGGCGTCGGCCGAGCTGAGAGCTGGAGTCGGTGTGAACAGCAGACACGACACACTGGGAGGAACCAGACCGGAACCAGGACAGGTGGGGGTGTGGTTTCATGACATACGTTTTAAGAAGTATGTATTTCACAATAGGTGCTGCATTTGCTCTCTTGATGTTCTAGTTCTAGTGCCTGAGGTGAATGTTAACAAAATGCGCATTTCAGCCTGGATCAAGTCTATGGGTTTTATCAATCACCTCTGTCTCATTTTATATTTTTCTATTTGCCTTTTCAACACAGTTTAATAAACTTTGGTGCTATGTCTGTGTATTTATCGAATAAAAAAATGTCCTCTGAACAGTTTATACTTTGTCATTGTTGACTCATCATAACACACTGGACTTTGTGGTTTAATTTGGTAAAAACCCAATTGCAACTAACAAAAGGTACCATTTACATTTAAAGCCCTGCTAAGCAGGTAAAGTTTACCAATCATGGGCAACTTGAACTACTTTGAGTGACATCACCAACAAAGACAACAAGCGAGCTACTGAACTGAAATTAAGTTCAAAGCTCCGGAAAAGGCTAGGCAGCCTTTGCAATCTTATGAGGTGCTATTAAAAAAAATCAACTATCTTAACAAACCTGGCAGGAAATGATTAATTGGTGAAATCCTTAAACTGATTCAAGGGTTTTTAAGATAGAAAGAAGAAAAGACAGACAGCAAGTCTAGAATGTTATACAAAATATTTACCAATATGTTATTCAATATGACTGAATTAATAATAAATAAGTTAAAAATGGCCATTTGCCAGATAACATTTGACAAAGAAAGTTAAAATAGAGAAAAATAAAGAATGCATGTGGATCAAAATATCTGAATGGAAGACACAGACTGTTTATACTGTATGCGTTTCTGTAGATTTATTCTCTAGATAAGGGAGGATAAGTAATGTATTCCATTTAAACGCCCCCACACCTTTTTGTTTAAATCTTTGCCTCACTCTTTTGTGTGGGACATATTCATATAAGCTGTCAGAACAAAAGAAACGGGCAGGATGTGTAATTCTTGGCCTCCACTTGTTGTCTGTGCAGTAAAGTCGAGCGTATGAACACACAGCTCTCGTCATGGTGATGAATGCAGCAGCCTCTCTCTCCCTGTGGTGGGTGGGACAGTCCCGTTATCATGCTGTGATTGCTGCGAATGCATCTCAAGCAGCCAGCGCGCAGCGGTTTCCATGGTAACCACCAGCAAGCCAGCTTATTTGTTTTCCTTTACAAGTGCATAGGACCGGGGATGAGGGGAATTAGACGAGAACATCTGTGTGCGAGGAGTATGGTGAGGAGGAGGAGGAAGAGGAAGAAGAGGAGGAGGAGGAGGAGGAGGAGGAGGAGGAAGACAAGGAGGAGGAGGAAGATGAGCAGGAGGATGAGTAGGAAGACGAGGAGGGGGAGGAAGACAAATATTGTGTGGAGGAGGAAGAGGAGCAGGGGGAGGATGATGAGGAGGAAGACTATCTATCTGTCCATCTATCTATCTATCCATCTCTCTCTCCATCCAACCATCTATCTATCTATCTATCTATCTATCTATCTATCTATCTATCTATCTATCTATCTATCTATCTATCTATCTATCTATCTATCTATCTATCTATCTATCTATCTATCTATCCATCTCACTTTCTCCATCCATCCAACCATCTATCTATCTATCTATCTATCTATCTATCTATCTATCTATCTATCTATCTATCTATCTATCTATCTATCTATCTATCTATCTATCTATCTATCTATCTATCTATCTATCTATCTATCTATCTATCTATCTATCTATCTATCTAGTTATCTCTCTATCTTTCAATCTATCTTTCTATTCATCCATCCATCCATCCCCTCCTGTTCATGTGTGTAGCCTGTGATTATAAATCCTGTGGTTCTTTTGTTTTCTTTGCTAGGACATAAACAGATCAATACTGACCGACTCCCCCTCTCCACCCTTCCTCATCACACCGTCAAGATAAAAGAGAGGGGGAAGAAGGGTAGAAGAAGATGAGAGAGGCAAAGGGAGGTTTGGGGAGAGAAGCAGCAACAGGAGAATGAAAACAGTGAAATATTCATGAGGGTGGGAGAGAGAGAGAGAGAGAGAGAGAGAGAGAGAGAGAGAGAGAGAGAGAGCTCTACGTGAGGGTGTGGGTGTGTGTCTGTGTGTGTGTGTGAGTGAAAAGGCAGATTATTGTCTAATAAGAGGCCTCCCAGCGTAAGAAGCCTCATATCAAACATGGCCTTTTATCTCAAGCATCAGTTACAGTCCGGCGCTAATTTCCATAAACAGGAGCTTCTACACTCTGTCCTCCAGGAAGACATTTTCATACAAGAGGGGCCAGGAGAGGCTCAGAGTATATACAGCCCTCTTTATTAGTGTGTGTGTGTGTGTGTGTGTGTGTGTGTGTGTGTGTGTGTGTGTGTGTGTGTGTGTGTGTGTCTACCTTGAAGGCAGAGCAGAGCAGAACAGAAGGCGTGTTGGAACACATTTCTGAAAAAAGACCAATGTTACACAACCGGTTCCCTTTTAAACACAGTGAGAGGACAGAGGAGTGGAGTTGTTTTCACAGGATTGTTATCCTCTACTGCCCTCCTCTGGCCTTTAGCCTCCACTGCTGCTGCTGACGCAACACTGATAAACTCGAATGTCACTCAGGAGAGGACACACCTCCGCCAAGGCCCAACAGTCTCCATATGAAACCACATTGAAATTTACTAGATCCAGATTTTCATTTAGACCCGCACCATATCACACACTCATAAAGACCAGCCCTCCAAACACGTATGACTGTTTTCATCAAGGTCCATGAATTGTTCTCTGCGAAATCATTGAAAATGTTGAAAACGGCCTTAACTCCCATTGTTAAAGAAAGTAAAAAAATAAATTCCTAAATCCGCCCCCTGATCCGGATCAACACCGAAATTTATTGGGTTATCTTTGGCCGAGCCCTCTACAAATCTTTATCGAAACCGGTTTGGTGGTTTTTGAGTAATCTTGCTACAAAACACATTATCAACCGACCAATCAACCAAAGAGACGCAGAGGAAAACAAAACCTCCTTGGCAGAGGTCTTATTGTCTTATTTTAAAAACAAGGAGCAGGAGTTGTGTCACCATTCAGAATCCTATGCCTCCACTTCACTGGATACTTGTTGAATTTGAATATATAACTTAACCTTTGATTATTTTTTTATTTAAGGCCTCGTTAAACCACACCACACACACCCACACACACACACACACCCACACACACACACACACACACACACACACACACACACACACACACACACACACACACACACACACACACACACACACACACACATACACATACACACACTCCAAACCTTAACCATGACTTAAAGCAAACCTTGAACATCTTAGGATTCTAAAAAGGTCCCTGTGAGGTCTACTGGACCTGACAAGAAGAGTTTTTATACCGGAAAAGTCATAAAGTGGCAAAAAAAATGATTACACACATGCACTAACACACACACACACACACGGAAAGAGGGACTGAAATTATCGGGTATAGTGGCTGGTGACTAAGCTGATGTAGTCAGTGACAACAGAAACAACAAGTCTCAGTGACTTGACAACACAACCTCATGCAACAGTCGCCCCCTGGAGACAAGGCTAACCATTTCTTAAGCAAAGTGTTTTGGTGCAGTAAATCTTTTCCCAGCAAAGCTTTTATAATGATAGTTATTATTTTGTGTGTTTGCTTTTGATTTTCTGCATATGTATAAAATGTTTTCTTTGTAAAAAATGTGAAAGGCTTCATGCACTTCGATGTCTTTAATGTGTCAAACCATGTCTGGCGATAACATACATTATATTCTGTGTTACAAGTCTTTAAAGTGACAAGTGGCACTAACACAATGTGATCATTCAACAGGGTTGTGTTCACACTGGGTGAAACCCTGACCCACATGAGAGCCAAACCCAAACCTGACAGTTTGTCTCATCCAGCTTGTCAACTGCAGTGATTTCTCCGCCCCGCCCTGGGATGGACAGAGCTGCTGCTGGTTTGACTGGTCTGTGGATCAGTGAACAAAAGGCATCCCGGTAAAGATGTTGTTTTAGCGGCAGGTTTCACACTGCCGCTCTGACCCTGTAATCACTGCACACAGAAAGGCCTGACATGTGAGGTCGTGACAGGAGGAAAGTTGAGACGTGACGACGGCTAAATCTGTATCAAGTCAAATTTTGTTCAAAGTTAATTTAATCAAGAATTTATGACTCTTCCAATGATGAAATGCTTTTCAAAATGTCTGGGCGGGCAGGGCTGTAGCCACGGTTTTAGAAAGAATGAGGTCATCGACTAGTCAATAACATCTCAACATTTCTGATAGATTCAATATTTCTTGTATTATTTCTTATATTATTGAGATCTTTGTTTAACTGCATCCTGTGCAACTTGTATTTAAAAAGAGCATTTGTGCATTTCACAAAAAAATTCTAACCAAAGGAACTATGTTTTTGTAATTAACAGTTTTACATACATTGTATTTTTCCCTTTTTGGGGAACTTAATTATGAAAAAATGTTTGACGTGTAAAATAAAACTTGACATCTGTATTCCCCAACATAAAGCTCAGATGTTTGAAGCCTATCTAAATTCATACAGGTGGAAAAGTACTTTTATATATAACTAAGGTGCAGAGGACTTGATCTACGTGTCCTGGATTAGGTCGGATTATATTACGTACCCTTGATAAATGCTGGAGAGCGTTCCTCTCTTTCCTTTTTGTTTTAAACTGTTACTAATACAAATTTTCAATACGGGTGATGTGTGCTAAGGAATTTCATCACAACCGTGGCTGTTTGTCACCCCCCCTCAGGCTCACAGTCTTGGCCCCGGTTCAATTGAAACTCGGCTGTTTTCTCCTGCTCCCTGTTGAGGCCTGACGTACTGTGTCACTTGCCTCCGACCTCTTGTTTGGAGTTAACTTTTTACTTTTAACCAGCAGAGGAACCTTCGTTTTGAAACGCTTCCCACACATTAAACCAGTGCGCGATAAGAAACCTGTTTCCCAGCTCCCACCAACCCAAATGTGCAGGAGCTCATGGGACGCATGTTACAGGCGTGGAAGGAGAGGACAGTTTCACTGCAGCAGTTTCTTCACAATATGAACCTGGCAGCGACGGTTGGCCTGAAGACAACAGAAACTCCTGCAGGTTCACACATGCCCCCTGACAACGACACAGAGGAATCAAATCTGAGGCTCAGTCTGTGAACGTGTGTCTGTGTGGCGACAAATCAAACTGATAATCCCTCAGCGAAACTTCTCCTGTATCACCCCCTTCACATTTTTCAGACGTAAAAAAGCGGTTTGTTTTTTACCTCTTTATGTTTAGTGTCTCTCTTCGACGGGTGACGTCAAATCATTAGTTATAGTCCTTTCAGATTCAGATTCAAATTTAGATTCAGCTTTATTTGTCACTTTGGAAATATACATTTGGGAGTTGAAGGCAGAACTTCACAGATCAGGCAAGGTTCACATTTAAACACATTAAAAATGTAGAGGCGCATTATTCATGTCACATAAAAATGTAAAGAACATAACAAGAGAGCATTGTTGAAGAAAGGTGAAGCAGCTCGTGAAGAACATATTGTCCATTCAGCTTTAATGACATCCTTCAAATTGAGTTATACAACACACGTAGCACCGTTTCATGGCCGCGAGCATCTCCCTGCAAACTAGATACACTGGCTTGTCTTTTTTTAAACAATTGTTTTTGAAAGCACAACATAACAGATTTGGGCAAAACTTCTCAATGGAGGAAACTGAATTTCCCTCGGGATTAATAAAGTATCCATCTGTCTATCTATCTACAACACTGGATCAAATTGTCTCAAAGAGGCCGAAGGTTCACAGCCTTGCTAATTCATGAAGGGACTTGACCTGTGATTCTGAGACTTATTCTACAAAAAAATAAATAAATAAATAAAATTAAATAGATAAATCAAATATATCCTAGAATATAACATTTAAGAAGACAAATCATGATTAAAATGGAATAAAAAGGACAGTTTATGTCCTTATATCAATGTCCTACTGGACAATTGTTTTCCATTGTGGGGATTTCCTAAGGGGTGAGTTTAATTTCTCTCTGTGAAACAAAAGTCTGTTGTTACATATTCTACCAACACACAGGGAAAAGAACTGTCTGTACAAAGTGTCCCCTGTGAACTTGAACATCTCTGATGATGTGTCGGGAGCTTTGACAGTCTTGACGTCATCTAACATCTTGAGGATCCGCCTATGTAGAGATAACATACAACTGAAGCATCCAATCAAAACAGAATTAGATGTTAACCTCGATGTGTTGTTCACATTTTCCAGAAAGCTTTGAGATGCTGCGTTTATTTCCTGCTTCCTCTCAAAAGACACATTTCAGGTTTGACGACAGATTTACAAATGAAGGATTACGCTCTGTTGACTGGTGTGTCTCTAGTGTGAGCACACATGTTTGTGTGCGGCTGAACCTGAATGAACACAAATGTGACAAGTCCAACAACATAACAAATTCACCAGTGTTGATATCTCTCCTCTGCTGACAGACAGATTTCATTGCCTGTGTCGTCTAAATGCGAAAATAACACGAATTCACATTTAAATAGATTTCCCGGTAAATACCACACACTTGTACTTCAAATGTTGAATGTTTGTCCATGATTTGTACCAAAGTTACTAAACACTTTCTTAAATTTTGTGATAAAACTACAGTGAGTTAGGATTTTCCTTTTAGTCTGAAGACACAGTTTCATTTACGTCAAATGTCCGGATCCCCGACACTGGACACCAAAGCTCCTCAGCCATCAAAGTTGCACATCACATCTTACACATCATATCACTCCAACGATGTGAACCATCTTATTACCTCATATTTCATGCATATAAGCTGTGCCGCATTATATTGTTCCTGCACATTTAGCTGATAATTCTAAATACTCATTACTTCTAATGTTGAATGTCTGACTGTATTGGTACCTAAGGTATGTTATATTGTATTTTTTCCTGAAAGGCGGGTTTTTCCTCATAGCCTTAACTAAAGCACACAATGACATCTGTGTAACGCCATGTTTAACATCCAAATCCACAATGTGGTACGTCTGAACTCCTCAAATTTTATATGTCATATCACTCCGCCAATTTTAAACTATGTAACTTCTCAGACATAGAAGTGATGTGATTAAACAGAGCATATGTTTGAGTACAGGATAAGTTACGAGTTACTTTCCTTAAATGACAAGGAGAGGAGGTTGTGATTGCGTTAGAATCAGTCGCGTCACAAGCAAAACCGGACGGGGCAGAATTGGAGGCAAAGAGTGGCTGAGCTTGTTTGACAGTCTGCGACTCTTTCTTCCCACAATCACTGCCTTCACTCAGGTCACCTCATGAGTTCCATCCATGATCCTCAGCCACCACCGCCGCCACCGCTGCCTCAGCCTCCATAATGCACACATTGTTGTCTGTCACATGCTTCCCTGTAAGTCACAAGACCATAAACAATTATCAGCTGCCCTCTGAGGATTCCGTTTGATCTTGGCAGAGCCTGAATCACCAAAGGAAGACTGACCGACTGAATTCAGATTGAAAAAAACATTGGGTTGGGTTGTGAGGATCCAGACGCTCAAGCAGATCCAGACAAACCGCCTTTTTCTCTGAGGCCTGCAGGGGAGATCGAGAGAATTGAACAGATGTGATCTCACCTGATCTGAGGTCGATTTGAATAATCTCACTTCCCCTCAGCTCATCATTAAAATGTCCCTCAAATTAGAGTGATACCAGATTTGCACATGTGAGAGTATCTGAACCTATAGAGATCACGATATAATGATAGCGAGATTACGTTTTTTCTTTTCCCACATGTTAATTTAAAGATTTACATTGTCGTTTCTCATGACCTCATGCCTGCCTTGCATGTGAAATAATCCTCTCTGTGTAGATTTTGAGTTACGGTGTCAAACTTTCCCATGATGCGAGTCTTAAAATAGGGCGTAGAAGCGTCCGTGCTCACGCAGGAATGCCGCGTGTGGTGTTTGCCTGCATTCCTCAAACAGCCAACACTGTGTCAGGCTGCTTATTGAACAGCAGAGACTTAGGGCTGACTGTAAATACAGAACAGTTAGTACGGTGTCACTTTTTGAATGGGATTGAACTAGTGTCACAATGGCAGGAACATTAGCAGTTAGTGCGGTCACATTCCTCTGCCAAGGCCCAACCGTCATTACATTCAATCAAACTGCACCAAATTTCATGAACTCATTGAAATCAGTCCACAAGATCAAGACCATGAATTATTCTCTGGGAAAATGGTGAAAATGTTTCAAAACTGAAAAATCCTACATCCACAGCAAAATCTAATGGCTTCTCCCTTCACCCACATCCCTCCACCAAGTTTCGTGGAAATTTGTCGAGTACAATTTGTGTAATCTTGCTCACAAACAAAATAAACAGACAAACAAAACCTCCCTCTCTATTCAAAATACATGAACAGTTAAAAACCTGTGTTAAATGGTAAACATGACCACTTTTTATTTTCCTTTTCATCACTTGATGAACAGAATTTCCTTCTTGGATCCAAATTATCGCAACTGTAGTTTAGGTTCATTTCATGAAGCCAAACTACTTGAATTTTGTACATTATGAATTATTATTCTGGCTCCTTCTCTCTTTTGCTCTGTCTAGCACCTTATTGCCATGCATGTGTAGCAAGCATCATGTTATTCTGTTTTCTTCTTTATTTTAATGCTGATGTTTCATAATCATTCTATTGAGTTTTCTGTTTATGCATTCAATGTTTTATTTTCCATCTGTTATATCTGCACATTGAATTAATCAATTAAACACAAACCTATATTTTATCAACTTATAGCTATCGTTTGACCAATTGTTGATCAACCCAAAAAAGTAAATGAACCGAAGCAGGAAACATGATCTAGTTTTGAGGAAAGTGTTTTATAAAAGAATGTTGATGAAACATCATCATCTTCCTCGTTGCGGCACATTGTGACAAATCATCACAGCAATCCTGCTTCGGTCCTGGGCACCACACAGTGTTGTTGTGAATATTAACAGTCTCATCAATACACAGCCTGAATGCTCTGTAACATCCACAGCTCAGGGCTGAAACATCAACAGTGTTGTGAAGCAAAACACACAAACACTGAAGAATCCCAGAATCCCACAACACCTGGAAAAACCACTGACCTGTTTCCTTCTCCCTGTGTGTGTGTGTGCGTGTGTGTGTGCGTGTCTTTGTGAGTGTGTGAGCACCTGTGTGTTAGGGCAGCATGCGGGTCTGCAGTGCCCTCAGTGTCTGTGACTGTTTTCAGTGTCATCACTGGGAAAACGTGTGATAACATCTAACACCAGCCTCAGCAATAAACACTGCAGAACGTCACATAGGTTTTGCAACTCTGAAATATACAGCCTACAATGCTCTGAATATAAAGAGTAATCTGAGAGTGATAGAGGGAGAAAGTCCCGACCAATGAGGTTGAAACAACAAAGGAAACCACGTGTAATCTTTTAGACGGGAGGGCAGACGATCCCATAATGTCAATAAGACAATATTTGTAGTGGTCCAGGCAGAGTTGAGTAGATGTAAATAATAGTCCCACTTACATCTCTTTAAAACCTCCGGCCCTATAAACGTATACAATATGTGATGTCTGTTAACATTTAGACAACGACCGACAGCATGATAATGATCTACAAACACATTACAACACTGTGTCATTGTTCATACAGGCCGGTCCATTGTTTACCTATCAACAGAGTGCTTCACTGTGACCTCCCAAAACTTCGGCTGCACCTGAACTGACAGTCCACTGCCACTCCAACAGACCTCAAAACAGTTACAAGCGCTCTCGGCTCAGACAAGTGCTCACATGCCAGAAAAGGGAAGGCAGATTTGCATCTGATTTCCATCCCAGTTTGATGCCTGGAGTGAGTTGGGATTTGCGTTAAGATCCAGCTGCCTTTCCAGGATCAGGGAGGGGTTAAGGGAAGGGAGCTGCAGAAAATAGGGATGGGAGAAAGTACAAGGGGTGGTGCAGTGAGTGGTGTGTGTGTGTGTGTGTGTGTGTGTGTGAGTGTGTATGTGTGTGTGTGTGTGTATGTGTGTGTGTGTGTGTGTGTGTGTGTGTGTGTGTGTGTGTGTGTGTGTGTGTGTGTGTGTGTGTGTGTGTGTGTGTGTGTGTGTGTGTGTGTGTGTGTGTGTGTGTGTGTGAGTGTGTGTGTGTGTGTGTGTCATGTGTGTGTGTGTATGTGTGCGTGTGTGTGTGGCTGGGGAGGGGGGGTCTGAGTCCCTCTAAGTAAATTGACACTCGTTGGAAACTGTTGGAAACCACTTTATGTCAAGTTGCACTGATGCATGTGTGGATTTGACTTGTTCACTCATCAGTGGTTTAGTACGGTTTAGTCTGTTCAACAGCAGTTATCATCTCTTCCTGTGTGTTTGTGTCTGTGTCATCTCTTCCAAAAAGTCACGAGCTCATCTTTTTGCCTCGGGCTATTGATCACCAGTAACTACAGCAAGCCTGCCCTGGATGTGGGTTCTCTTCTGTAAGAGAGCACACCTACATTAAAGCAAAAATTAGCTTGAAAATGTTGTTTGTCCTCGCTTTGAGACATAAGTGTCTTACAGAACAGGGACTATTTAATCAGGGTTTCTTCCCCTTTCTGGGGTTTCACTGCTGTTCTGTATGTGAACATGCAAAGTGATGCAAAATGCATTTCTTGATCAGATGTCCCAAAGTGATTAACAATACAAAACAAAGGAGTACAGGCCCAATATGAAAGTAATGATAAAAGTATAAGTGAGGGTGAGACTGCCATAGTTAAGGAGCCACAATCCTGGAGCAGGGAAAAACCAAATGGTCCTGAAAATTCTGTTGGATAAAATTGGATTTGAAATTTCATGGGAAGGCATTGTGAAAAGAAACGACCAACAGAACTGATCAAAAGCTTTGCTGTAGAGTCGTTGGAAACAGCCCAGGGATATCATGCTAAAGCAGGTGAGGAGAGTTTAAGTACACCAAACAGGAAAGTCTTTCTTTTCCGCAGCCTGTGGCCAGGTCAAGCATCTCTGTTTTATTGCCATTGACTTGTAGACAATCCTCAGCCATCCAGTTTAAGTATCAGATGAACAGTTGTGTAAAATAGACAACTTTGTGATGTTATGATCTCAAAGGAGTCCCAAGTTGCATTTTGACACCATAAAACAATGGAAATCAAGTTTGGTTCTGCTCAAAACCCAAATGTGTATGTCTCTAGTGACTCCTATTAATTCTCAACAGTTTCAAGATATATCTTCAAAACCTTTTTCACATCATTCCAACTGAAACAAACGGACTAAAGTACAATGCAAATATGTGAGGATCCAGAACAGAGCCTTTGGGTACACAACAAGAAAGACATCCAGATGAAAAGACAAAGTTACTGACAGCAACTGAAACCCCTATCAGAGAGGATGAAACCAATCCAGGGCTCAACCAGAGACCCATTGGCTTCCAAACACAGTACTTGGTTACAAAGTGCATTAACTCTTATACTGTTCAATAGCCCAACTAATTAATGCTGATGCTTTAATGGAATATTTCAATTATCTCTCCATTTTCTTATTCGTTATACTTCTGCTGCACTACATTAGAATATTGAAGTTATGTCTTCAATATTTGTTTGACATTCATAGTGACGCATTACAAGTAAGGATTTTTTTTAAATAAATTTGAACAAATGAACAAATGTAATGCAAACCTGTTGTTGCCATCCGTCTTCTTGGAACTTTATCCCCTCCAAACTTTTAAGGTAAATTTTAAAAAAGCTGTGTGCTTACTTGTTGCAGAAATTTTCAAGACCTCTACTTTAGTTTCATAAACAGCTGACCTGTAATGTACAGTATTACAGTGGCAAAAAGTAGCATCATCTTGATCAACTGCAACAGTGAAACAATTCTTAAGAATTGTTGCATCAGTAATGACAAACTAAAATGTACCGAATGAGTACAACTATGATACTTTTGTGGGATGAATAACACACCTTTATTTTGTCGAAGTGGCACTTTTACTTTTAGGATTTTTGTCTGCATCGACATTATCTTCTTTTTCCCCGGGAGAAACTCAACGGGTCTTTTCTCAGGTTTGATCTCATGCTTTGATGCCGACTCTTGTTTTCTTTTGTCTGTTTTACCCCCCATGGTCTGACCTCTGTTCGCTCTGCTGAGTCAGCATCCCGTCAGACCCGCCATCAGTCCCAAAGTTACACATACACACATTCTCGTATATCCTCTCCTTACAGTATAATCCAATGTGCTCAGTGCTTACACAAACAAGCTCTGGGAGAAGCAGGTGTCCTACCACTGAGATAAATAAACATTAAACCAGGATCCAGGAGCAGGCGGGTGTGTGTGCGTGTGTCACAGAGAGGGGGAATGAGTGTGGTGGAGGGGGAGGGGGGGTGTTACAGTTAGTTTCTTTCTCAGTGTGTATGTAGGGAGAAACTTTGAATATTGCTGATAGCATCTGTTAAGCCCCCTCTGTCTCAAACAAAGCTGTTTGTTTTCACTCCCAGTTTCTCTTTTCTCTATGTGCTTTTGGGTTTTAAGGTTTTATTGTGGTTCATGTTCATGCGTTTTATCTTTTTATCACAAGTGGCCCAAAGCTAGTGTGAAGGATTATGATAAGAAGATTTCCAAATACTGAATGTCAGAAAATATATGATGGATGGGTGAATGAAAAGATGGATGGATGGGTGGGTGGGTGGATAGATACATGTAGATAGAAATATATGTATATATATATACATAGAGAGAGAGAGAGAGAGAGAGAGAGAGAGAGAGAGAGAGATACCCATTGATTTGCAAGCTTCATCGTTTCATTTGCACGCTTTTGATGATTTAACAGACTCATTTGCCTGCTTGTCCCCTGCAGCCGTGCAGGCTGATGACAATCTGTCCTGCAGGAGAACGTAAACAAATTCTGTGTTATCCTCCGTTAATGTGAGCTGAAACTTTGAGTTGACATAACGTCCTATATTTTTTACCTTTTGACCCCATGTCAAGATGCTCATAAGGAGTTTGCCTCTGTAATGTGTACATTCAGGGATTGTCTTTGTTCAGATATCATTTTTTATGAGATACTTATGATTGAATTCCCTTATTTGAGGCATTTGTCTACTGCATCAAGCACTATAAATATACAACCAAGTTTAACATATTCATGGCCTTGGTCAGGAAATTGCTGGTTTTGGGGGGGATGCACTGTTGCCAATACTCTGCATTGATACTGATACCAAGTGAAGCTGGTCTCAGCTTGACATCAATTATATAAAATCAGATATATAATTTATAAGTTTATAAATTGAAGTTGAAGGTTTGCTCAGAAATTATTAGATTTAAATAAAGTAAAGTAGAATCCCAGATGGCATACGGATGTGGGCCAATTCAGGCACTTCAGGCCTTCTTGTGGCAAGGGAAAAATGGACGTGAGCCTAATGTTGCCTACCTGTAAAATTGCAAATGTGGTCCAAATAGCCCAAAAAAAATGGGGGTCCTTTATGGCAAACATGTTGTGCGCTAGGTGGTGTAATCTGGAAGTGAACCTAACTTGACCCATGTGGTGGATGGTGAATCTGGCCCAAACAACACAAAACAAATACGGGCCACGTTTAGCAACTTGTATTGCTGTGGATCGCCCAAGTGTCATCATTCCACACGGCATAGGCTTCCTGTCTGTTTGCTTTGCTAAACTGCATTTAATTTCAGCAGGGACAATTTAACTGTAGTTAATTGCTCCAGAAAATAACTGGTTCACCTCAAACTCAACTACTTGATCTGTATAGCTATTCAGTGATCAGGAAAAACAACCTGCTCACTGAGGACCCCTCTTACCCCCACCACCACTCCTTCACGTTTATACTGCCATCAGGCAGACGTCTAACAAAGTCCCTCTGGGGCTCACAAATATCGAGGAAGAAATTATTAATTCCATCCGCAATAACCATCCTGAACAAACAGACACAGCACCCTAACCTGTTTTCATGTATGTATCTTTTATATTTGTTCTTTAACGGTCCTTCTCATGTGTCAGCACCATGTGTTTAAAATGCAATAAAGATTATCTTTTAGTGTTTGGGTTATCCTCGTCATAATCCTGCACAACTAGCCTTGGGCCACTTGAGATAAAAAGATAAAACACATAAACATGAAACGACAATAAAACCTTAAAACCCCAAAGCACATAAAGAAAAGAGAAATATACATACCTATCTATCTATCTATCTATCTATCTATCTATCTATCTATCTATCTATCTATCTATCTATCTATCTATCTATCTATCTATCTATCTATCTATCTATCTATCTATCTATCTATCTATCTATCTATCTATCTATCTATCTATCTATCTATCTATCTATCTATCTATCTATCTATCTATCTATCTATCTATCTATCTATCTATCTATCTATCTATCTATCTATCTATCTATCTATCTATCTATCTATCTATCTACCTATCTATCTATCTATGCTGGATGTGAGTTATTTATTTAGAAGCCTGTTGATAAACAAACTGTTTTTATTTTCCTTTCAATCCTTTAACCCCTTAACAATTTATATTAATAATTCTCCCTCTTCTCCTCAGACTGATAAAATCTCAGTTGCTCCTCCACTGCCTCACCTCCCTCTGCAAAGCTGGCAGGTACAGGGGGCGACCGGCTCAGCCAATCAGAGCCTGGGAGTGCGCAATTGACAGAGTGGCCCCGCCCCGCCGGCCACCTGTAATCCAATCCGCGGGCCCGTCACAGGTAAAACCGGCCTCGATTTCATTGCATTGCCCCAAAAAAGCGAGAAAAGCCGACAAAACCCGTTTGACTCCGCCGGGGACGCCTGGTTTGTTGCGGCGGCCCTCATCCAGTGTTTTCCACGGCCAAAGAAGACGGATCGGATTTTCAGTACCAACTAGAAAGTCCAGTTCGACCGAGCGAGATGTCACAGGAGCATGACAAGTAAGTGATCCTGACTCGCCACTTGCAGCCTGCACCGGGACCAGCTTGTCAACAGAACATTTTAATACTCGGGCTTTCTGGAGTTTTAACTTTTGACTTGTTATTTTAATGCACTTTTTTTTTAAAAAGAACCCACCTGTGGCACATGTGGATCTCTTAAAGCGCAGGTCGCACCTTTGAGGCTTTTTTTATTCTAGGCAGCACATTTATCTAGATTAGAATATAATTATTTTTCTCTTCAGGGCAAGTAAACTTTGGTGGGAAAGTGACTCGCAGCCTCTTACTTTCCCATGGTGTAGGTGCGCTTGGTTCACCTGTCATGTCCCAGCCTGTACAGGTGTATCTCCCTCCACCTGTCGTGCGCGCACCCAGGCGCCTGTTAGAATAAAACCACCGTCCCGTGATGGGCGGTTTGCTGTTTGGTTTCTGCTTTAAGCTCTTAACAGTTCTGGCTTATGTGGATAGTCCTATTTGTTCAGGCATGAGCAGCTGAAGAGAATGGAAAAAGGTGTGCGTGGAGGAGTTATTCTGCTCATGTGAGAAAGCAAATCAAAAAAACTAAAGTGTCTTCATGTTTTCATATTTTTCACGTATTCCTCATGTTTTTGTGTGTAATGACGAGGAGACTTTTGAGGGGAGTGAAATCGTACACCTGCTAGGCGTTGGCCCCGGCACAGACAATGTCAGCAAGCACAGGGCTATATTAGGTCTTAGAGGATTTTTACTCCACATGACTCCAATGTTTTTGTCAAATTTATATCATGGAGGGGGGGTGGGAGAGGTGAGGGAAGACGTCTGAAAGTTAAACAAAAATGTGTTTTTCAATGCTTCATGTGCATTAAGGAGGTCTGTGAATTCATGCTGCCTCGTTTATTCCCCTGCAAGTGACATCTAATTTCATATCTGCTCAATAACAAAATCATAACTTTTTTTCGTTCTGTTGTTTTTGTTGATGGGTGGCATTTCCTGCCAGTAAAATAAAGTGCAATGTTATCAGATTGCAGTGAAGCACAATTAGATCTAGGATTACTAATTATCACTTGGCTGGGGCCATTGAGAGGAGAAAGAAAAAGCTGCATTTGTTGTAGATACTGGACGTGGAAACTGAGCCGGTCCCGTTTGCACTCCATCATAATGACTTTGTTGTGGCAGAAATTCAGCAGGTGGATTATTGAAGGTGTGTGTGTGTGTGTATGTATGTATGTATGTGTGTATGTGTGTGTGTGTGTGTGTGTGTGTGTGTGTGTGTGTGTGTGTGTGTGTGTGTGTGTGTGTGTGTGTGTGTGTGTGTGTGTGTGTGTGTGTGTGTGTGTGTGTGTGTGTGTGTGTGTGTGTGTGTGTGTGTGTGTGTGTGTGTGTGTGTGTGTGTGTGTGTGTGTGTGTGTGTGTGTGTGTGTGTGTGTGTGTGTGTGTGTGTGTGTGTGTGGTTTCCACAGTTGGACAGGGAACGCTAATTATGTAGATGAAACTTTGATAACAAAAGCCTGACTAAAGCCTTTACTGTGTTCTCATCATTAGGCCCAACGTGTCTAAGTAAATAGAAGCCGAGCAAACATTTAAATGTATTGTAAACAGGCAACTTGTTCAGTATTTTCTCACATGTTAAACAAAGTCGTTTCTGTTTGAGTGAGTTAATCGAACCTAATTTAATAATGAAGACCATTAGAAGCCGCCAAGAACACAAAGTGCTTTATTATTTTCTGGTCCCGCACTGTCCTGTTTACAAAGCACTGGCTCTGGAGACCTCATGAGGCCTCACAAGAAGGTGGAGAGCGATGCCTTCAGGCGGTGACTGTGCATATATAGAAAAAGACTCATGATTATTTTTCACAAACAGGTTCACTTAAAAAAAACAAAGCACAGTGCTGTTAAACACAGGAATGCAGCACGATCAGGTGCGTCACTTGCGGTCGCCGCCTCAGCCAATGAGAGGTCCCGAACAAGAGTCGTCGCACTGGACGAGCCTGTAGAGCATCTTTTTTTTTCGAGACACCTTGGTGGTTCGATGGCTGAGATTTGTTGCACAATTGTGGAAAATCCAGAACAACAGGTCTCTCAGACGCGGTTGATCTGCGTCTTATAACCTGTTTGTCTGTTTTTTGAGGAGGCCGTGATTGTAGGTACTCGCCCGGGTGAACTCACATAAAGGAGTAGTATGAAACATGCGCATATAGTTTATTTGAAGTAACATTTACTCAACCTCCTTTTCTGAAATATAACCTCTGCATTTAAAGAAGCATGAAGAGCCTGATGACTAACATATGAAACTCTGTCTCCCCACAGTAAACGTGCGGTCCTGGTTCTCCAGAACGAGCCGGGCTATGGCGGCCAGCGTCGATCCTTCACCACAGAAGACGAAGCCTGGAAGTCTTTCCTGGAGAACCCACTGACAGCCGCCACCAAGGCCATGATGAGCATCAATGGAGACGAGGACAGCGCTGCAGCTCTCGGCCTTCTCTACGACTACTACAAGGTACCGGGGAAACTTTAGAGAATTACTTCCTGGATCATGCAGGAAAAAACAAATCTCCAGCTATCTGAGCTCTCTTGTCCAAATAAATCCAAGACACAAAATCTGACGGCAGGGGTTTGGTTACAAATCCTTACCAGCTCTACCTGACAGCACAGCATCAAGCAACATCTGTGAAGCACAGCCGAATGTCATGTAACTGATCCGGTTGTCCATATAGACAGCAGGACGACCCGAGTTGTTGGATGTGATGTGGTCAGATACTGAGCGGCTGTGTTTACCCTTCCCATACAGGTGCCCAGGGAAAAGAGAACAATAACCCAGAACAAGCCAGACGCACTGGGCTCAGATGTGGATCCCAACAAAAGGTGAGCGACGGCCCTCACTTAATATACCCCCCCCCCCCCCGGACCCCACCTTTTAAAAACAAAAGCTCAGCAGGGAACGAAGGCACGACGAAAATGAAGAGATTGCATTGGAACATTCTCTGAATATTGTTTCAGGATATTTTACGGGAGCTCATTAAATAAAAGTCTGTTGAAACAGGATAACACGTGTGTGTGTTATATTAGGTGAACAATTTGTTTCACCTAATGCTCAAAAAGTGGATTTTCAGGAAGAAAATCATTAAGCCTAAGCCTGAATAAATTAATTTATTACTTAAGCTAGTTTTTTTCTTTACTTAACACACTGTTCTAATGGTTTTACCACCTTTACTCATCAGGTCATGTCAATGAGCTCAACAATCAAGTGATACATATAACAAGAGTTGTAAAAAATACATGAGCTATAAAGCTTTAAAATCTTAAAAAGGGATTTGAAGAATCTGTCCTTAAAGCTATTTATTTAATTGTAAAGTAGAATCACGATTTAACAGTTGCACCTACATCATACAAAACCATATTTAAATTCAATAGAGCCAGTGTTCTATTCGGATCTGCACCAAATTGCACACATGACATCAGTTCCCTAAACATGCCGGATTTTCTTCATCACAATCCAAGAATTATTTTCAGAAAAATCAAGGAAGAGGTTGAAAATCTCCCAATGTTAAAGAAAGAGAAACAAAATCCTGGATCTGCACCAAATGTTTATGGTGTCTTCCTCCGGTCGAGCCCACTCCTCCACAAAGTGTCATGGAAAGTGGTTGAGTAGTTCTCGTGTGATCCTGTTTACAATCAAACAAAGAATTGAGTCGAAAACATGACCGCCTTGGTCGAGGTAATGATGCATTAAGCACAAGATAAAAACATAAAGCACATGAACATCGTGTAAATACATAACACACACACAAAAGTAAACAATAAGGAATGTGCAGTAGTTTTGTCGAGACATGTAAAAAAAGAGAGAAAATGTGAGGTACAGTACTTTTGGAGCTTAGAACTTTTTAATAAAACATGTCCGATAAGTTTTTTACTAAATATGAGTTATTTTCCTTTGTTGCAGACACCAGATCCAGGCTGGACATCCCAATGCTCCACTGCAGGAGGCCGGGATGGAGAACAGGATCCAAGTCCTCAAGGGGCCCTTCAACCTGCTTCAGTTGTCCCAGGACAAGAGGAGCCAGTTCTCTGCACCAGGTCTGTTTAAAATGTGATGATATTCGTTTTTGGGGACTTAATTTTTGTCCCCATAATGAAGGGAGGTCCCCTATAATGTTACTACAAACAGATTTTGGTCCCCACAACATGAGTAATGCCTGCACACACACACACTGTAAGCAGCTTAAAAGCAGAAATCTCGAGCATCAGTTTACTGATTTCTGTCCATTCAGACACGACCGTCACAGTTTCCATCGCTGCCTTGCCAAACTACCCGCCCGTCAAGACGGAGGTGCCCACCCACGGCTTCTCAGTGACCGTGCCAAACAACTGCGCCGGCTTCTCAGTGACCGTGCCAAACAACTGCGCCGAAACCGACGGCCACGTGAACGTCTTTGACCGCCAGCTCACCCACAACGGGGTGCAGTACAGCCCCAGCAACCAGTCCCGCACGCCGCCCGACTCCACCTTCTCCGAGAGTTACAAGGACGGTTCCCAGGAGGTGAGTGTTTCGATCCCCCTCTTTCTCAAAAAGCCCGCCGCTGCTTCTCCCGCTACGACCTCCCCTCCTCCGCCTCCTCTCCTTCCCTTTCCTCTCCTCTCTCAGAACTTTCCCATCAGACAATAGGGCATTTCACCCGATCCCATGGAGCCAGCGGTGGGCTCAGTCTTCCCCTGGTTTTATTTGAACATGCCAAAATAGTGGCTAGTGTGTTATTATGTCATTGTCTCACCCACACAATAAAGTGCTGTACTTTTCTCCTACAATAGCCAAAGCCCTTTCTCTCCTCTTTCTATTTAACCTGGAGGCGAATCTCCTTTATAAAAGCGTAACCCAGCAAAACTCCAGTACAGAAGGGGGGCAGCGGGTGGTTTAGAAACGGAGTGTACAGGCATTTTCAACAAAAAGAAAAAGGAGATGAAGGGGAAGGACAAATAAACAGAACCTAAACAAAGTACGATAAGTGGTGGAGGGAAGAGAGGAAAGCACCGAAGAGACACGACTGTAAAATGCTGATTATTCTTCTGGTGAATTAAAGGGAGAGATGATAGATAAATCATTTGAAACCAGATTGAAGTGGCTGATTATTTCTCTTTTTGCTTTTTCTAACTTTACACTTCTCCATCTTTCTCTCTGTGTCATCTTTGTGCGCTCGCAGGTGTTTTCCTTCCCGGGAGATCTCCAGTTACGCATGGCCTCCATGGCGCCCGAGGACTACACTCACTTCAACACCGTGCCGGGGTGAGTCTTGCCGCCGTCGGGCCACCGCTCCACTTGCAGCGCCACACCACCATTCAGCTTTTGACACACCGTGGCAGAATGGCCTCATTCAGGGCAGTCACAGGGGAGACACCAGACTCCCACCTGTGTGAAAGAAGAGTCTGCTGCACACAGGCATTTCCTGACCCCTGCTCTGACACAGTTCAGCTGCGGAGGCTTTATAAAGCGTGCCCCATTAAGTTTAAGCAAACTGTTTTATTTCTGCAGCGACTCGGGAGGTTTTTCTCAATTTAAAATGCAGAGAGATCACGTTACACAAAAAGAAAAGCACAGTTTTTAGTGTTTGTAAAGTCGTACCTGCTTAGTTTTTGATACTAACTATCGTCTGCTCCTGTTTCTCTGCCTTTCAGGAATAACTTTGAGTACACACTGGAGGCGTCCAAGTCTCTGCGTCAGAAGACAGGCGATGGGACGATGACCTACCTCAACAAGGGCCAGTTCTACCCCATCACCCTCAGGGAGATCGACAGACAAGGCATGCAGCAACCCATCACCAAAGTCAGGGTAAGTGAGAGGGAGAAGAACCAGTCACCACACACTCCATCTTATTTACGACTGGTTAAGTCTGAATTGTGTGTTTTGTCGTTTTCAGAGTGTGGTGATGGTGGTGTTTGGAGAGGAGAAGTGCAGAGATGATCAGCTGAAGCACTGGAAGTACTGGCACTCCAGACAGCACACTGCCAAACAGAGGTGTCTGGATATCGGTAAGAGCCACTGCAGTTCTGTTTTACTCTCAATTAAACATATAATATGAAACAGTTCTTCATTAAATGTCTAAACGTCTCAGTTCACTTCACTTCATCTGTCACTGAGCTCCTGTTTCTTGTTCCAGCTGATTACAAGGAGAGCTTCAACACCATTGGCAACATTGAGGAAATTTCCTACAACGCCATTTCCTTCACCTGGGACACAAATGAGGAGGCCAAAGTAAGACCATAAAAGACACACACACACACGCACAAACAAAACACAAAAATTAGAAGTGTATGTATGAGGAGGTAGAGAGTGTCCTCCTATAATGAGAAGGTCAGTGGTTCGATCCCCAGTTCCTCCCGTGTGTGAGTTTGGGCAAGATAAACCGAAATTGCCCTTTGATTGTTTGAAAAGATAATAAACGTTCTATATAAATACAGTCCAAACATTTCTTTACACCCATTACACTTAAAAACAAGTGCACTGTTAGGCTCACAGGCTCCCTGCTAATCCATGCTCTCCATGTACTTCCTTGTTTTGAATATGAGCTGTGAACTTTTCACATGAACACACTTAAAGCCTTAAGCCAAAAATAGACCGCGCCACTCTTTTCATTCTCCTCTGTGGTTTCTGCTGTGGTCCCGATTCAAGGTTTCAGGTGTTGAAACCCCCGTCATTGTCGATTGGCATCTACTTTGTTCGAGGTGATCCTTCAAAACAGTTGTTTTGTTGGAAAATGTGGGCGTGAAAGAAGAGTGAGGAGGCCGTCATTTGTGTTAGTGTGCGTGTGTGATCCAAATGCATACATGCACACACTCTTTACTGTCACCCCTATTGTGATGCTGCACGTTAAGGTATTTCTGCGACAAAGTGTGCAGGAATGAGGAAACACAGCCAGGACCGGATTGGTCAGTTGACAAATAAAAACCCTTCCAACAGGTGAAAGAAAAAGAGTTCCTGTCCTCTCCTCCACTCTCCATTTCTTTTGTCTTTCATTGACCCTGATGTCGCGGTGTTTTGTGGTACGGTTTCTCCGTCCGCCTGCGATGGACGATGACAGGCAGGCGGGCAGACAAACGCATAGAGAGACAACATGGTGCCGTGCTCTCTGTAGGCTGCACTTAACACATTCAACACACTCACACACACATACACACACAACAGGATGTGGGCCCAACTGTCTCATGACTCGAGGCCTGTGTCCATAGGATGTTCATCCTTGTGTGTGTGTTCATGACTTCACCGTGTGTGTTTTTGGAAGCACCGCCCACCATCTTGTTTAGCCGTTTCATCAGTGCGGTGTAGGATGTCAGGTGAAGATATGTGTGTAAGCGTGACTTTCCCCCGTGGTGATCACCCTGCAGCGTATTTATGTATTTGCGGTGTGTTTGCGAAGGGCAGCCCCTCTTTTTATGTTTACCTTCTCTGGGGCTAATTCACTGGAGTCATCACAAAGAACATTTGCATTTGATCTTTCACGGCTTGGTTCTCTCCTCACAGCTCACAGCCTGGTGTCCTTCATTCAACACGAACTCCGACTTATTATTTAGTCAATTCAACAAAGTATAAGAATGCAAGAAGCCGAAAAAAAAGATTAACAGCTGCCCATAAAATTCTAAACCTTTTTATGCATTAATCAGTCCAAATTTTATTGTAAAACATTTAAAGGTCATAAAGAATACTACTAAAAAATAAAAGTAATTATTTTTGCTTTATTCATTTAAAGTCTACATATGCCTGTAAATTCTAGCAATTTTTTATCATTCCCAGACATTAACTATTTTTCATCAGCATGATTAGCTGGATTCCTCAGCTTGTCTCCTACATATAAATAAAGTTATGTTCAATGAATAGAACGTGCAGTGTTCTTCAGGTGCACAATAATCTTTATCATAGAGTTTGTCACCAGTTGTGTTTTTTTAAATGCATGATTCTTATGAAATAATACAAATACATTTGAGTAAGACAGATATCAGTGTGACTTGCGTTAGTTGTTTCAAACCTTCTGTTCTGACACTGTGTTTTGTTGACATAATGACAACCTGTTTTCAATACAAGCACCAGAGGCCTGTTCTACAAAGGAAGTTCAACATAGCCAGGATATCTTTTGTTTATCTGGCTTCACTGAACCTAACATCAGCCGCCCTGGGATAAGTTAACCTGCATCAGGTAGCTGGTTACAAACTGGCTCCTTTAAACTTGGCTACAAGCTCATTAATATAAAAGAAAGTTACTTAACCATTAATCAACGATTCAATATTATATGAGAAGAAACACTGATATCTGAAAATAAATTCAGTTGTAGCAATGTCCAAAAGTAACATTCAACAAAGTGGAATAGGAAAAGTTATTTTCAGTTGATAAAAGTCAGACTTCAGTTATGTTATGAATAAACAGAAAGGATTGCTCCTTTGTCTGATGATGAAAAAACTGTCATGAACCTGTGATGCAGAAGCAAGAGAAGAAAAAGTCATATGTAATGTTGAACACTGTGGATCATTTTTGGTTAGTATTTATTTCCAATTATCATCAGAGAGTCTCCTAATGTTATAGAATAACGGCGATAAAATAAGAGTAAAATTAATAATTTCAGAAAATTCGGTTTGATAAGAAATCGTTGTTCAATTTGAAATAAAATATATGAAATTGTATTTCTGTTCATATTTACTGTCATAAACTCTCCCTCAGTTTGGTGGGGTTGGGGGAAAATGCACTGATCTGTAAAATAAACCATTTCCCTTTTAATTAATTATTTCTACACGATCCTGTAGAAATGAGGACTGACTTAAGCCCTAAAATCCCACTTTAACCTGACGTTACCTCTCTAACCTCAAACCTTGCTTAATAGTTTAGGCCCCAGGTGAACAAAGATTGTCTCCAGTTAAAACAGCATGTAATGACTGAAGTCACCCAATAGAGGGCAGCACAGATCACTGAATACAATGCTGCCTCGAAGTGTTCACAAAGACTCTGATGAGAATAAGTGAAAAGTTCTAATGATTTAGAAATAAGTGAATTTGTCACTTAAGTTGCCTTTAATTGACAAATATTCTAATTATAATCCATTTCAATTCTGAAATTAGATTTATTTTTTTCTTTGTTGTCCCATCTTTTACTTATTGGTCCTGTCTTCTTCTCCCCAGATCTTCATCTCCGTCAACTGTCTGAGCACAGACTTCTCCTCTCAGAAGGGGGTGAAGGGTCTCCCTCTGAACCTGCAGATCGACACCTACAGCTACAACAACCGCAGCAACAAGCCCATCCACCGCGCCTTCTGCCAGATCAAAGTCTTCTGTGACAAGGGAGCGGAGAGGAAGATCCGAGATGAGGAGAGGAAGCAGTCCCGCAGGAAAGGCAAGGTTGCCGAACTCAACCCTGGCCTGTCCTGTGAGTCACTGACGAGCCACTTGTTGTGATTTCTGATCAAACACTGGACTGGACCTGTGGTTTCTACTCCGTGTCCACACAGAGCTATATTAATGATTAAATGGAAATGCTTTGATTTATTTAAGGAAATATATAGTGATTAGATCCATCACACCTTTTAACGCATAGCAAAACAAACCCTGACACACAAACTGCACTAACTTTTCTAGGGCAGCTGTGGCTCACGAGGTAGACTGGGTCATTTACTAACCAGAAGTTTGGCACATCGTTTCCTGTCACCCCAAGTCACCCTGGAAAAGTTCTGGAAAATGTCCGGACTTCAGTGCATGTCTAAAAGTAGCTTGGGTTTCATCCAAAACGCTGACTCTGCGGGAAAGGAAAAATATAACACTCGTGTATGATACTTCCCAAGTTTGAAAACCTACCAAAGCACCAAACCCACATTGCGACAGGAAGTAGCAACCACACCACCCAATGCAGGTCCAATTACTCAAATGATTCATTTGATCTAAGACAAGCCCCCAGTTTGTTGTAACCCTTGTTGTTTGAGAAGAGGAGACCACACATGAGTTTTGACCGTAAATAAATCTTTTTTACAGAACGAAAAAGATAATTAACATTACTGACAAACACGACGTGGTAAAAGTCTGGGGAGTGAGAGAGAGACTGGCTGACTGCCACCAGCTTACATAATGAAGCCTGGCCAGTTGAGCTGAAGCAGGGAGAGAGTCGTCTCAGTACAAATAAATGAATAGATATTTCTAAAATAACCTTCAACATGAACACGCTCATTAAACTGCTTGTCTTTTCTCCGCCAGTTGCAGATGTCAAAGTTCCCATCCTCCAGAAACGCAACGATGTGACCATCTTCAAGATGTTGGCTGACCATGAGACTCAGCCTGTGCTTTTCATTCCTGACGTCCACTTCTCCACCTTCCAGCGCCACGTGAGTGCCAGTCACAGACACAAAGCTCCACCACTGTAGAGTAGAACACACAGTAACAATCAGTCATTTCAGTCATCTCGGGGTAGGAACATGTGTTTTGCTACAGTTGCGTATGACTCGCAGCATCTTCGGTGGTCCATAAACACTTTGTTTTTGAGCCACCACCCACTCGTCAGCCAACTGGGTCGAGCTGACCTGTTGCTTGTTAGTTGGCAATAACAGAGAATTCTGTTTTCGAGCTCTGGCGAAAGTCCGACATAGTGATGGATGTATTTTAGGCTGCCTACTCACGAGATTAATCATTTACCAGTGATACAAGACGAATCAGGTGTTTCAGACCAAATGAGCTGCGTCACTGCAGAGTCAAATCAACAGATAGTTTTGTTAATAGTCAGATAAATAGTCTATTGAAATTAAATTGAAGCAACATTGAAAGTAAAATTCTTTATAATGAACTTAATAATGAGTATTCAAACTAAAATAGGTGTAGGAGAGTTATATTCATATAAATGTATGTTTTATTCAATTCTGGAACTCAATACAAAACAATAAATAAAATGAAACTGTTCTAGATGCTTTTTCTCACAGAATTTGCTCACGAGCTATATAGTTTGATAGTGTATATAAGGATATAAAAGACAGTCAACACATACAACCCACACACTGATCATAAAGTCCGTGGCGTGTGTGTCGTTTGTCATGTTTTTATCAGTGCTGACCAGCAGCTCTCCTCTTCTCTGCGACTGGACTCTGAGCTTTGCTTCTTCCAATCAGGACGAACACGTCACAATGACCCTTTAAGATGTGTGTGCACGTCCACCCAGCCTGCACAAATTAGACACTTTTCAAGTTTTCTGTGAGTGTCCTATGAACTGCTTTATTCACGAGGAAAATTACTACACAGAAACAATTGAGAAATGTCACTATTTGTGAACGTAGAGCTCCCCCTGCTGGTCAGAATACGACCAATCCCAGCTGAGCACAAGTAACACAAACTCTTCTTCTCCCGGGGCCTAATTCTGGCTAAGTTGACTTTGCTACCAGTGAGACTGCGGGACAGACGGCAGGTTATTTTAGGTTTTGACGATGACATTGAACCTGACTGAACGGTCTGTGACCCCGCTATCAGTTTCTGATAAACCTTGAGTTTACTGGGATCCTGCTCAAAATAGAATTCTATTAACAGCAACGCCTGCAATCGATACAGTCGCAGGCCAAAAAGCACCGAAAAGATGGCAGCTTTCCAGGAATGAAGAAACTAACTTTTCCAAGAATTTAGACAAAGGGATGTTTGATTGATCTAAAAATAATGAATGGGTTTAATTCACTCTGTGATTTTCTTAATGAACAATCTGCCCCAAAGACAAGGATGTGATAGAAACTAGTTAAAGCAATTTATTTATTTCCTTCTACTTAATATATCTGCTCAATCAGAATAAAAGTCAAAATATATTCTGTATTATTGAGCTGCAACCCTGATTATTCAATTACCTTAAAAGAAAAGTTAGCAACTATTTGGATATAAATACTTAATTTTATCTTTAAAATTTCCCCTGATCTTGTGAGGTCAGTTTGAGGATTTTCTCTTCATCATATATGATCATAAACTTTATGTCTTTCAGTTTACAACTGCTGGTCGGGGTTTTTAAAACTGAAATAAGCATTTTCCCGAAAAAGAAGATGATGTACATGATCAAAAATATCATAAAATCTGATCAGATTTTTCCATTATCCTGTAAATAAACTTGTGGTCACTGTTGACCCCCTGCCAGGGTTCGGCCCCGCTGCTCTTTGATCACCGTCTCTCCAGCTGTAACCGTAAAAGTGCTGCTCCACATATATAACTCTACAGCTGATTTGCTGCCGCGTGTTGACCAGGCTCGACTCCCAGCGATAAGGAGGAATAAATGGGTCGACACAGGAAACCTCTTAGACGTGGCTGTTGACTTTGTCTATGGACTGGTTGACTGATTTAGGCCATCTCAAGCAGTAGATTTTTTACTTCCAGTGTAGGAGGTTTATTTCAAGGATTTAAAATGTAACAATTCATCTAGACCTATGTTATTATGTTGTGGACTTGTGTACTTACATTATCCAAAGTGTTTCCAACTGTGTTCAAACCCAAAGAAATCCCCAATTTTATTGAAGGTAATGGTTTAAGTTTGGTCAAATTTTAATTACCTCATAACTTCTTTATCTGTGGCTTTGCCCGTCTCTGCTATAAGTCCCGGGGACAAACCACATATAGCGAAGGAAAACCATGATTATTAATTTCCACCTTCAGCCTAACGTTAATAATACTTAAAAAAATAAATAACCTCATTTGTGAATATGATGTGCGCCTGAGGTATATTTTCATTGACAATGATGGTGAATAAAACAACTCCCATGATCCCACACTGCTTCATGATGTCATCAAACTAGTTATTTCGTAATTGTTTTGACTATAAGCTATTCAAACCATTTCTGAGACTACATGTATAGATTTGTTTGATTTTTACCTGTGTTCCATTAAATCAATTTCTCCCTCTCTGTTTCTCTAGCAGTCTTTCGCAACAGAAGATGGAGAGGAGAGGTGAGTTTATGGAAGCCTTGATTTTACACTTGTCGTTTCACACTCCCTTTCAACCGTAGTCTGGCACCACATGCCCTGAATGTCCAAGATGCACTGAGTGACAGAGTTCTGGTAGTTTACCTAAAAATGAAATTGAGGGAACAGATTCTATTATTGGATATTTTTATTCTATTATCTTTTTACACATCTCTTTATCAACCATGTCAGAGAGGCAGAGCTGGCGTTTGTTACTCAGACAGAGGCCTTTCACTGTGTGGGAGAAAAAAACAACCTGATCTTCTCTGGACATTACCCGGAGGAGCTTTGTGCGTGAAAGTGAATATCTGAACTGGACATTAGATGGACTTTACCCTGCCAGCTCCCTTGTGTAAAGTCTGTGTGATGTCCGACTGAGCCGATGTGCAAACAGATAAGAACTGGCTCATACTAAATGTGATGCAATGAGGTCATGAATATCTTAATTGGTTTTATTGCGATTCCAGAGCAGTTAAATGCTCTGGTTATGTATTTTATGTTTTCAACCTCATGCTTGATTTCACACATACGCGGTCTAACCACACAGCAGGTTTTGACCCAATCTGGTTTAATAGTTTGAACTGAGACAACTGATGGCAGCTTCACGGTAAAAGGAATGCATGCTGTTTCTAGGAAAAGCCTCTGAGGGTTTGAGCGTGTGTGTGTGTCTGTTAGCTGGTTACAAAGGGCAAAGCAGTGATTTGTGTGTGTCTTTGTTTGTCCAATGCAGCTCGGGGATGAAGAGATTACCCTTCAGCGATGAAGAGTTCAGTTCACCCCCAAACAAGATGGCGAGAGTGGACGAACCAAAGAAAGGTACTGTTTGTGTGTCTGTGTGTGTTCATGCTGCGAGTGTTCACATGCTGATCAGGGGTCTTGTAATGATGCTCTCATCTGGGGGTAAATCTGTGTTTTAGAGTGTGAGTGTGCACATGCATGTGTGTGTGTGTGTTGGCTTTGGCCAGCCCCTAAAGGCACCCACCACACACACTCTCCCTGGGCCATGTGATTATTCTAGGTCTTTCAAAATACACACACACACACGTGCCTGAGGCCTCTTCTAACCCAACAAAATACCAGTGATCTCCACTTGCACACACACATGCAAACAAGCCTGTGCCCTTTAGCCCATATCCTATTCATAGGCATACTGTACTACAGGTGTTTTTTTTTTTAATACCAAATATGTAACTAAAGGATGTGCCAGCTGGAGAAGGAACATTTTTAACTTAAAAAGGTTCTAAAGGTTATTTTAGAACCTGCTTCACACTGATTCTGTATGGAAACATTTGCATGTGGCAAATACAGCAGGATTTTGATCTGGAATCTTTCGATTCAGAGTTAATTACACCAAACCAGGTGTCAAAGGTTCCTTAGAAATAATGAGATGATGCCATTGACGTAGAATAAATAAAATAATGTAAATCTGAAAAAAACTCTTGGAATAATTTGTAGTAGGTGTCACAAAACTAGAATAGTACTGTTGGGCCATACCTTAGTCAAGGCCTAACAGTTCACACTTATAGAACTCAGTCCGCTAAACAAACACGGATGAAATCATAATAGAATGAAGCATGATTCAGCAAAAATCATGGCCACTTTGTTTGTATCTCCCATACAGACAAAAAAAATCAGCATTTCTTTCCTCTCACCTGGAATATTGTAACTTCTTTATAGTGGTCTTACACAGAAATCAATTCACCATCTACAATTAATCCAGAATGCTGCCGCTCGGCTTCTAACACAATCCAACTAATTTAACCATATAACCCCTGTTTCAGAATCCCTGCACTGGCTGCCTTTTAATTTAAGAATTTATTTGAAAATTCTTTTAATTACTTTTGAAGCAAGGCACGGGCTGGCCTCCCCTATATTTCAGACCTGTTATCGAGCCAGGACGCGTTCTGAGATCCTCTGGTAGGGTGTTTCTAGGCATTCCAAAATTCTAGGCTGAAAACCAAAGGAGACAGAGCCTTTGCTGCAAAGGCCCCTTCACTTTGGAACAATCTGCCAGAAGAGATTAGAGCAGCAGAATCAGTTTCCTGTTCTATCTCTCGTCACAGATCTCTATAAAAAGCTTTTATCAGATGACGTCTATGACTATTATTATCTGCATCTTTTTTTATCAATACTTTTACTTTAAATTCACTCTAAATTAAACTAGATGTAGTCAAAGGTTTGGGGAAAGTTTTATAACCTTTACGCAGCAGCTGTCATGTTTTTCCTGTTAAAGAATTTGCAACCTTGAGATTCCAATGGGATCAGTGGTGACGTCTTGAGTGAAACGTCAGTCTGTCGGTTGTGCAGCCTCCTTGAAATGACAACTCAAATAAAGTTATCTCTGGCTGTTCCACACCACAATGATGGAAGCAGAACTACAGCAATATGAAGTTTTTACATCACCAAACAGTTACTCGCTTTACTTTTAAGAAGTGCATCAAAGTCTTGTGGAAGTAATAACGTATTTGAAGTGAGGCCCACTTGGAAATACAGAAATAGTTTTCTCTCTTATGTAGAGGCTACAAATCTCAAGGCCATGATGTCTGAAAACCGTACGAGAGAATGTGTTGAGAGCGAGGTTTATTTTGAGAAGACTGGGTGTAGTGAATGAGAGGTGGGTCTGTCTTTCTGTTTGTTTTGATGAATGTGCTTTTTAAGTGGGCTTTGTCTGGGCCTAGAACTAAACCCCTTTGAGTTTGGATCAGTGCAGTCTGGCAGGGATGCGTTAAAGGCACAAACCCTCAGACTTACAGAAATATACCGAACCAGCAGTGGAACTGTTCGGCCTCACACAAATAAATCCTGTTTGCCTGCAGCTGACTCTTGTCTGACACCCACTTGCCTCCTTTCTCCTTCCACCACACAGTGCTGCTGTACGTGCGCAAGGAGACGGAGGAAGTGTTCGATGCCCTCATGCTGAAGAATCCCACGCTGAAAGGCCTGATGGGCGCTGTAAGTTGTCCTCAGTTTACTCTGTCGGTAATGGCTTTTACTGCATTAAGGATTCCTGCAGGTATGGGGTGATTGGGAGAAAACAGAGGAAACAAGGAGGTGAAAGCTTCCTGGGAGGGCGAGAAGAAGATAAGGCAGTGGGCAAGGGGTGGGTGACCCGAAAGGCAAAGAGGCAGGTGTCCGGTTACTTCAGGGGTTTAAAAGAAAAAACATATGGAGTGCACAAGTTGCAGATTATTGAGAAACCAGCTGTGGAGTTGATGTGTGAAAGCAGGTGAAATGTGTTTGTGTAAGATCAGACACAAAGGAATGATTCTTTCGAGAATTTAACACTGATTTGTATTTGTTTTCTCCCAATCAGATTTCAGAGAAGTACGAGTTGCCTTTGGATAAAGTGGGAAAGGTGTATAAGAAGTGCAAGAAAGGGTGAGTACCTGGCACTTTGGGCAAAATCCATTTGGAAATGATGATGCAGTCATTCGCTTCCTGATTGGTTCTTATCAGTCCCGACTCAACCAGCAGTTAATGCAAACATTTGCCAACACTTACTGCTGGTAACCGTTCCATGGTGATGTTGGTTCAAGAAAATAAATCCTACTTTTCACCATGTGTTTCACCAAGTGTTTAAATGAAGCTGCAGCCAGTTAGCCTAGCTTAGCACTATGACTTGAAAAAGCTCAAAACAACTGGTCTGGCTCTGTCCAAAAGTAACTTCACTAGTACCAGCACCTTGACATGTCTGTAATTAAAACTTTATATGTGTTTTTCTGGGATGTTCCCCTCCTGTTTTCACTTTTGCTGATAAGATGAGATAAGCTAAGGTTAGCTTAACTAAGCAGCTGCTGCACGCGTATAAAACAGTTTTATGGGGTGAGGATGATGTAAACATGACACTAATCTCACCTTTATCTGTTTTACAACAGAATTCTAGTCCACATGGACGACAACATCATCAAGCACTACTCCAACGAGGACACCTTCCAGATCAGCATGGAGGAGATGGGTGGCCAATACAAACTCACCCTTACTGAAATCTGATTGGACGGGAGGCGGTGACGTCATCCTGAACAGCGGGGGTACAAGACAAACAAAGCCAGAATTAGTGGTTTACACGTTGAGCTATGTAATGATTATGGACTTGATCTATGATGCAATCGTTTCGTCTGTGTGCTGCATCACACAGCTTTTAAAACACAAAGTCCCAAAAGTCTTATTTAAAAAGCCATAGCTCTTAACAGACGATGTTGATTAGAGATGTAAGTTATTAATTTTGCTTGTTTTCCAAAATTTTCTGCATGAGAAACAACAAATGAGGACACGTATGACACCTTTGTTTTGTATTTAGTGAGAATATGACTTGCACATCAAATATCGGTGCCTGTTTTTTGTACTTTTTAAAAAAAAATGTGCCTGATAGTGGTGCTGCTATACCTCATGCTATGCAAGCAGCATCGTTCCTCCTGCATTAGAATTGTTACCGGGAGACACGGCCCATTTGTCCCTTCCTAAAGCCATAGCACTGATGATTACAATCTGTAAAGTTGGGTTCTTAGCCACATAATGAAGTCAGCAAATTGTTTATGGAGCCTGAGTGGTTCGGTGTATTAATGCTAAACAACACGGCAGTATTTAGTGTGTAAAATCTTTCTTCAACATCATACAATTAGGGTAGAGTAGTGTGAATGTTTGTTTTTTTTGCATTGAATTCATGCTGTTTTTAAATGCAATGGCATTTTCCTCAGATCAACTCAAGTAACGGCCTCTTAGTAAGTATTAAATTGTTTCTATGTATGTCAATTAGAATTATAAAACGCCGCTTCCCTTTCCACTGTAGAGTCATTTTCTGAATGATACTGAAATAGGTCAATGAATGTCTAGGACAGTTTAAAAAATAAAAAATAAAGTCTGTTCTGGAAGTGCAATATAATAATTAGGTCATTCACAGAAGAAGTTCCGATGTTGCCATAACTACAGTATAAAAATACATATAAACTGATAAAACAGTTTTTCTTGTTGTTGTAAATATATATACTGAAAAAAAGGATCTATATGATCCTTCCTTTTGTATCTCAGTACTTATTGTGTATATATTTATTAAGAGAATGGATGTGGGTCATTGTTCTTTTTTTCCATATGTACCCAAATGTCTATTATTCCTAATAATATAATGTGTTTTCTTTTTATATGAAGCTATTCTAACATATGTCAAGGGACAAAAGTAATTATGTTTTTATGTGATGTTTTTTTTCTGCTTTGGAAAAGATTTGATGCACAAAGTGCCCAATAAAAGCTCTCGAGTGGCTGCTGTCTCGGTTGTTTATTTTTTTCAATTATAGACATTCACCTTACAAGAAACCTTTTAATAACTTTTATATTTTTTTATATGGAATGGTTTAATTTATTAACATTTGGTCTGTCGGTGGTTGAGGTGTTGAGCTGCTGCAGAGATTAACTGAGACTGTGCCAGAGTTCTCTGAGTCCGTCCACAGGAGCAGATGTCTGGGCTTCAAGTCAAACTCTGTGGACAGGAAACAGGCATGACAGGGTTGCCTGGTGCAGAGAAACCTGGCCACAACTTCCAACATACACCATTTGATTAAAGTATCGGCACACTTTTTATAAGGGTCAAGTGTGTAAGATTTAGCTGAACGGGATCAATTGGCAGATATTTTATATCAAATAATCCTAGTGATGTTTTCACTAGTGTGTTTTATCTAAATTGAACGAAGTGTTGGTTTATTTACCCTAGAATGGGCCCTTTATATTTAAATACTTTATATTTACATGAGGAGCGGGTCCTCTCTATGGAGGCCGCCATGGTTTTATTACAGTAGCCCAGACTGGACAAACTAAACACTTTTTGAGTTTTTATGACAACTGAGGGCTACCACAGGTTCTCTTTCATTTTGGAAGGGGAGTGTGATCTTACACTCTGAACCTTTAAAGTTGTTGTTAGCTGTTGGCTATTTGACATTTTTTAAGCTGTGGTCAGAGCATGACTGTACGGATAAAAATCTCAAAGGATTTAGCCAGCCCAGACTGAAATACCTCAACAACATAGATATTGTAACTGGATACAGCACCACTGCTCATTGCAGCATTTTCCTCCCAGTGGCCACTTCTGGTAATGTAGCAGAAAACCCCCTGTTACCCAAAACAGCTGTTTGTTTCCACATAGATCAACATAGAAACAGGGATGATTAAAACACTTTTTGACAGGCAGCGCCTACAAACAGAATCCATTATTTTAAAAATGCATAATTTCCTTTCATGTTTTTCTGAGATCTACAACATTATTTTAGAGAGCTACAAGTGTGAATTGCTTTTGTTCCTTGCATATCTCTAGTAGCAGAATTTGAATGATTTCAAATATTGCATTTACCTTCTGGTCTGATTAGAAGGCGCAATATTAAACGCCTTGAGTAAAAAATGTGTAAATGTTGGATTTTAAGTTTGCAGGTGTTATCATTTGATATGTCTATAGCTGACTAGTCTGTATCTCTGTCAGTCTACATAAACATGCACTAATGCTTATGCAAAGGTGTAATTATTGATCATAAAAGATAATAGCTTCCCACCTATTTGGGGAAATAGATTCTGTTAACTGGTTCTTCTTTGTTCGTACTTGATTGTTTGATTTGATTATTTCACAGATTGCTCAGCCTTCATCATTATGGCACCACACATGCTCAGACCGTCTCCAAGGGAACTCCTCCAGGGAGCCCTCAAACCTGCCTCCTGTTCTTTTTGTTGCCAGGACAACAGACTGCAAACTCGCAGCACATGAATCAGTGTCTCATAGCAACAGATTGGCTTAGAGCTCCATTCTGACCAATCAGGAGCCAGGTGCTGGTAGAGGAAGGCCTGCTGATGCTCCATCCTACTGTGTTGCAGAGAGGGACGGGTGGTGTTGCCTCTTGTGTAGTAAACAAAGCCTCTATGCAGAGTTGACAATAACAGGGGAAAAAAACAAATAAATTCATCGGACTCCTTTTCAGTAATAAATGATTCAATTAATAATAATTCAATCTGTCAAGTATCCTTAAAAAATACTGACAAAATAGAATACAGTGCCTTTATTTGTAATTCAACAGCTAAAATATAAATATGGAAAGTTAAAACTCCCCAGCTGTACAGATACAGTGGACCACACATAAAAAAGCAGGCACAATTGTTAAAAAACGAGTAAGATATGTAAGGGGAAACTGTAGATTGCACTAATCTGATTGTTACACAGGCTAACATGAAACAAAAAATGAATGACGAAATGAAACCTCAACCTTTACATGGTTTGTAATAATATTAATCATTAAAATGACTATTATTATTATTTGTATTATTATCAATATAATGAAATAATATAAAACATCAATATTCAGAAGTAAAGTGTTTTTGTAAAGAAAGAGAAATAGTACTAGAAGTAAGGAAGAAAGAAGGAAAGGAAGGAAGGAGAGACAGCCTGGGATCCTTGGGACAGCCTGGGATGGTGTGTCCTTTCACCCAGATGCCAGTTTGTTGTGACCGTGGGAAGAAGCACTGACTGACACTGTTTTCCAAAAGAGAGCACACAGAAGCTGACAGTCTGGACACTTGCGTCACATCGGCATCCACTTCTGTAATTTAAAGAGAGAAAAAAAGAGAGATCACACTATGTAAAGTAAAGTGAAACCAAATGTAAAAAAAAAATGAGGAATGTACACTATTAGCACATTACTACACCTCAGGCGCTGTACAAATGAAGTTGCTATTATTATAATTATTTGTTACACAAAACACCATTATAATGAGTTGTGTTATGTTATTCTATGTAACATAGGTGTAGATTTTGAGTGACAATACATCATGTGGAGGTAACACTGTTGTCAATATGGCACTCCCTGTGGCCCCCTGTTGGAGCTCTGGGGCCGTTGGTGGGAACACAGCCCCCTGCTCTGCTGGGGCAACTCCCCCCTCTCTCAGCCGCTCCTGGAGTTCCTGAGTTGGGGGAGTTGGCTGTACATGGGAGGTGTGCATGCAGAGGCCCACGTAGGGCCAGCGTAACCTTTCCTCCAGATTCCCTAACCCAGTTGAGGCTGACTTCCCCACTTACATCACAAACAGGCTGCTGAACTTAGGCCCGGCCTGTCTGTCATGCCGTTACTCCTCCCTCTCCCCCTCTCTGCTCTCTAACTGCCTGCATTGTGGCCTGCGCTGCCCCAGCTCCGGGACCTCATTGCTCCCTGAGGTCATGCTTATGTGAGTCATGTACTGTGGTGCAGCCTACCTTAGCAGCGCGGCGCCAGAGCCGGGCTAACACACCTGCTCCACACCCTTATGCTGCAGGCAAGCTGCAAACACGGGTTTAAGAGTGACATAAGGTACATCTTGGTCACGTGGGAGTTAGTTGTTATATGCAAAACAATCACATAATATAAAAGGTCATGGGTGTGTACTCACGACAGTCACACTTGGCCAACTGTGCTTCTTTTTTTTTCACTAAAGTGGAGCTACTTTGGTTTTAAATCAAATCCAATTTTTAAAGCATAATCACAGCATCTTCTTGGCTCCGAGAAGTTCGTTGGGACTTTCTGACACATTTCTCCCTTTGTCCAAATGCAGTTGGTGATGTAACAGTAAATGTAGGTCACTCAGGACCAATTTGAATTCTCCGCCCGAGAATGAACTCATGGAGACGGTTCAACTGCGCCCCAGAGGAGAAGCAGCCAAACATACGTTAACATTTACATGAAGTTTAAAGAACGTGTTTAGAATCAGGGGGGAAGAGAACGCAGTGAACTTTGCCTTACATCTCGTGCAAAATCATTGCAGTGCATCTAGACCTAAATGCATCATGGGCAATTTTAAAGGCTCAATTTGTCTGAAGGTGTAACTGTGATAATATATATATGAAAAACCTCATATAGCCCATATGGATGTGAAGGGAGCTGTGATGTTGCCTCCACCCAGACATCATTTAAAACAACAGCTACAGCCACAGACAAAAGACGCATCGAGATCCTGACCATAGGTGTGGTTCACCAGTACCACTGCTGCCTCATTCACTTGTTATTTGTAGTTTAACTGGTGACCTCTAATAGATAACCTACTTTACAACGAACCCTCAATAAACATCACATGTCTGACACATTTGAAGGAATAATGTAACATTTGTTAAACTGCTACAATGTTACAGGCTGCAGCAATAACGTGAGTTCAAAAGGTATTCGACTCACTTTGTTGCTTGGTGAATGTGTTTTTGTGTTATGAACCATCAAAGTGACGTGTTGATCTGTTTTTTTGCGTGAGAAACCTGCACAAATAGCTTCGAAAAAACAAGGCGCTTCATCTGACACTGGTGTTGCGTTCACGTGTTGTGGGAAACGTGGTAAAAATGACACTCACTTAAGCCCTTTCACTTTTAATGCTTTTTAAAGTTTTCCATCGCCAACTATGTGTTGTATGCAATCGAAACAGTGTTGATATTTGTCGTTTTCTAATAGCCACTAAGATTTGTCTGTAAGTGTTGATCACAAGTGGGAAACCTTCTGCAGAGTGTTTCTGCAGAGTGTAAACTACAGTCTCCACTGGCAGAGAACAACTGCAAAATTTGGTTAATTACTATTAAGTAATCTAAAATCAATTCTGTGCATTTTGATGTCATCTCGACTTGAAGCCTTTTTCACAAGTGGTTATATTCTACCTTTTAATATGGTGTTAATATTGTGCAATGCAGACATTTGCAGATTTGCCTACATAACAACAGAGGTAGGAATTTCCAACCCCCGCGTCGGAAGTTGCAACTGGAACGCCCCCTCAAGTCAGAATATCTACTTGGAAGGTCGGAGGAACCTCATGACCCCCGACTTCGAATTCCACTGTAAAACAGCAGATGTGGCCCAAATATCCCAAAACAAATGTGGACCTTGTAAATATGTGGTTCTCTAGGCAAGATGTAATCTGCATGTAAGTGTAAAGTTAATGGTGACTGTAGCTGCTTTCAGACATGCACTGGACTCTGCAGATCCTTTGTATTTTCTCCGGAGGAGGGGCATGTCAACGTGAGACGCTCTGCAGTTTCTACAGACTTTACCTGCTTAGTATAAAGTTTGCAGAAAATCCAGGTTTATGTGTGAACACAGCAGAGGATGATGGTTCTAACACGGGACAGTGAAAAAACTAAAAAGACAACAAAAAGGAAAAAATAATAGGGACACAAAAATCTTTCTGTGAAAAAGCAGTGACACACACAGAATAGACAGAAGAAGATGTGAACAGAGTTGGAGGTGCTGCACCCGGCTGCTCCACCTCTCGCCTTTGTTGTGCATGTGTGAAAAGAAAACTGGGTAAACTCCGGACCCAATTCTCAGGGTTTTAAAACAGCTAATGTCCCAAATAGCCCAAAGCAGAATTAGGCCACCTTTGGCCCCTCTAGTCTTTCAGGTCATAGTATATCAAAGTACTAAAATAACAGGACAACTGGACTTAGTTGAGTTTCTTGAAGACGTTTCACCTCTCGTTAGGGACTACGTTTAGTCCGTTAGAACTGAAGAAGCCTCTTGGATAAGTCGATCAGGACCAAAACCTCACGCCACAACACCAGCTTCTTCCTGGTTGCAGTTGGCCTAATCAACAAGGCCCGGGACCCCCACCTGACTGGGACTTTTATCCCGCCACTACGCCTCAAGGATGTGTTACATTAACACATATTGTATTATATTGCATTACATTGCATATTGCAAATTGACATTGCTCTCCTGTTTTGCATTTTGCATTTTTACTTTTTACTTTTTATATTTTTTATATCTTTTAATTTTAATATATTGTTTTTTTCTTATGTGTGTAGTATTTATTGTGTTTTTATGTTCATTGTATGCACCAACAACCAGAGCAAATTACAGGTAGGCATAAACCTGCTGGGCAATAAATACATTCTGATTCTGGTTCTGATTCTGAAACGACTTCAAGAAACTCAACCAAGTCCGGAGACGGAGTGATCGCTGTCGCGCCTCACATGCTGGGAAACCTTTTGCAGAGTGTTTCTGCAGAGCATAAACTACAGTCTCCACTGGCAGAGAACAACTGCAAAATTTGGTTAATTACTATTAAGTAATCTAAAATCAATGCTGTGCCTTTTGATGTCATCTAGACTTGAAGCCTTTTTCACAAGTGGTATAGTCTACCTTTTAATATCGGGTTAATATTGTGCAATGCAGACATTTGCAGATTTGCCTACATAACAACAGAGGTAGGAATTTCCAACCCCCCCGTCGGAAGTTGCAACTGGAACGCCCCTTCAAGTCAGAATATCTACTTGGAAGGTCGGAGGAACCTCATGACCCCTGACTTCGAATTCGGGGTGCTAACCAAGTGCTAACATATTTTTAGCACTTGGATATACCATGATTTTACCATGCTTTTATCTTCAATTTAAACGCTGCACTAAATTGCACTGCTGGCCGTGGACCCTGCGTTAACGTGCACACGACGAGCAAAACCTCTAAGCCGCATGCATGCAGTTGTGTTAGATCGCGTGTTTCTCCCACTGCCCCTGAACGCCGCATAGACTCAATCGACCTTTCGCCCAGTTTAGCTGCTGGAGGTTCATCGGGTTTACTCTGACACTGCTGACTCCGAGGCCACGCCCACCAACGGCCACGCACCCCGTTTCCTCCAACCGCCCTGTGAGCATGCGGTGTTCACGCGTGCGCGGCTCTCCCATTGGCCGGGCCCCCGCACACACTCGAGCGCCATTGGCCGAGTGTTGCCACCCGCCGGTGCGTGTTGTGAGTTTTGTTTTCCTTTTTTTTTTGTGTTGTGTGTCTGAGTGTTTCTGTGCCGTGTTGTAGTCTCTCAGCTGAGAGGACGCAGCAGCAGCGGCTCAGGCGCACGAACTCTTGTCTCTTTGTCCCCTGAACGCAACACGAGCAACGACCACCGGATTCTTCTCTGCCCCCCCATCGAGGACAACGCGTTGAACCCGCGGACATGGACTCCCTCGGGGTAAGAAGCGTATTTCCACTCGTTCCCTTTAGTTTCTGTGTCTGACGTCCACTTGTTTACACATCTGTAAACAAGCCGGATTTATGTGTCTTATTAATATTATTTACTGTCACATCCACATCCCCAGTGAAGCGGAATCACTCCTTAAATTAATATTTATAAGTTTTTTTTTAAATTTATATTTATTTATTAATGTCACTGCTGCATTTCTACTTTGCGTTTTGGTCTTTATTTTAAAAAAGTAGCACTAGGTGTTGTTTGGGGTCATTTATAATACCGTGGGAGGAAGTCTGCCAGGGTCACCGGGTTTGCTTCCCTTTTATTTTTTTATTTTTTTCGGGGGCGGAGCTTCAATAATACGCTTTGTTCTCCGCATGAATTCATAATAAATAGTTGCAGCCACTTCCTGATCCCCAACCCGCTTTATGGGGGATTTCACATGGCTCATCTCGGCGGCACGTCACTGTTTGGTCTATATTTGGCGAGGGGAGGTGTCCTGGCAGCGAGCCACGGGCAATGCATGCTGGGCTGAGGTGAAGTCGCCAACACCCCCCCCCCTCCTCCCTCCCCTCCCTAATTTTATTGGCAGCATGGTGCAGAGTGAACCCGGGAACTTCAGATGCTGACTAGGAAATTTGAGAGATCTCTGGTCAATACAGATTGCAAAGCCCCCCTCCCCTCTGTTTGCATCCATGCCAATGTCATATATCCACACAACTCATCATTGCAGTGTGACCACGGCAACCGCAGGATGCCAAAGAACGTTAATTTTGCTTCATTTTTTCTGACGTGCGTTTGTTCCTCCCTCCAGACCGAGTGCATGGATCAATATGTGTCCTTCGCCAAGAGGAGGAGGCGCGACAGCGATCACTCCGTCTCCGGCCTGGAGTACACCGACCTGGAGGCAGCCGAGGCCCTGGTGTGCATGAGCTCCTGGGGCCAGGGCCTCTTCCCCAGCAGCGACAGGCCCAACCCCTGCAAGCCCAGACCCCTCACTCCGGCCTCGGACTCCTGCGACTCCCTCCTGACGCCGGAGATCCCGGAGCCCCCGAAGGACTTTGTGTCCCTCTCCTCCCTGGTGAGACACTCCTCATACTTTACAGCTGTCGGGCCATTTCCATAAGGTGTATATCAGGTTTTGCAAAGGGGGAGTTTCGAGCGAGAGGTTGGGAAACCACTTAGATATCAGGTGTTTGAGTAGTATAAGGTATTCCTGAATGTTTCAAGGTTTGCATCGAACCCCGTCACCTTTTCGATGTAATATCTAAAGATGACGGTGCTTTATTGCATGAGGGTGATGTTGACCTTCAGAAAGTTAGTTCTTGCAGATACAGGGTCATAAAAATCTCAGTTTATAGCTCAGCGTTAACATTATCCTTGTATGTACCTGTCTGCTGCTCCTCGTGATCTCTGCAAACACCGGTGCTTGTAAACTAAAGGCACACACTGTGATGTTAAGGCACACTCCTCTACCTTCCCTTTTTTCCCTCTCTTTCTAGTGTATGACTCCCCCTCACAGCCCCAGCTTTGTTGAGACTTCCACATCCAGCGCTGGCCTCCAGTCCAGCTTGGCCGTGTCCTCGCAGCGCGGTGGGCCCGGTCTCCATCAACCTTTCCTGGCACCCGTTGCTGAAAAAAAACCCTCCCACCCCGCTCCGCCACAGCCCTGCCGAGCCATGGCGACCAGCGTCATCCGCCACACCGCAGACAGCACCCCCTGCCAGCACCACATTCCAGTGGCCCCCAATCCAGAGAGAACTAGAGACACAGTGATGGCTACAATAGTCTGCCTGCAGCAGCAACTGCAGCAGCAGCATCCGCAGCAGCAGCAGCAGCAGCAGCACATCACAAGGACTGAGCAGATAACCTCCCCTCCCTCTCCTCTCACACCGTTAAAGACAGAATTCAAGCCGAGTCCCTCAAAACCCTGTTTGGACATTGTCTCCACCCCCACCCCTTTCAACGCCCAACCGCAAAACAGCCCATCCCCTCCCATTATTACGGCGACCCTGTCCCCACCTCCAGTCCGGAGCCCTCAAATCATCTGCCAGATGTTCCCAGTCAGCAGCCAATCAGGGATAATCTCAGCCTTCATCCCCGGCACGGTTCAGACGTCCAATAATGGGATTCAGACCACCACCACACCCCTCCTCTCCCAACACACCTCAGCGACCACCGGCACTGTCCAGCAGTCCCTCATCATGGGCTCGGCTATGCCCCAGGGCACGGTGATGCTGGTCCTCCCTCAGTCCTCCGTGTCTCAGGCCTCTCACTGCTCGCAGACTGTCATGACCCTGGGCAATACCAAGCTGCTACCTCTGGCCCCGGCCCCCATGTACGTACCGGCGGGGCCCAGCTGCAGCACGGCGCCCGCAAAGATGGACTTTTCCCGCAGGAGAAACTATGTGTGCACCTTCCCCGGCTGCAGGAAGACATACTTCAAAAGCTCACACCTCAAGGCTCACCTCCGAACACACACAGGTGAGCAGCACTTAAAGAGAGTGTGGTTTGGCTGAAACTCATGAGAATAGGGAGTATAGTGTCAGTACCATAGCTTAGGCTGACATCCTGTTTGTAAAGCATTCCTTCTTTGGCCTTGAGTCTCCCGATGGAAAGAGAGTGAGCTCATTGTTATGTCAGACCAGGCAATGTGATGCGAGAAGTTTTTATGACTGCAATCTGACTCACTTGCTGCCTCCCCCTGTTTTTCTCCTTTAGGTGAGAAGCCGTTCAGCTGCAGCTGGGACGGCTGCGACAAGAGGTTCGCCCGCTCCGACGAGCTCTCCCGCCACCGGAGGACGCACACGGGCGAGAAGAAGTTTGTGTGTCCCGTGTGCGACCGGCGATTCATGCGCAGCGATCACCTCACCAAACACGCCCGGCGCCACATGACCACAAAGAAAATTCCCTCCTGGCAGGCTGACGTCAGGAGCTTGAACAAAATGGCTGTTGGCAAAACGCCTCCCTCAAAACCAGGCCTGGCCACAATAAGCATGCTGGTACCTGCCGCCTCCAAATAGACCCTGAACACTGCCATCCCACTCACTCCCAAGATACCACAGGGATTCGAGGAGTAGCCAAGCACAGGAGGCTGCTGCTCTTCTACTCATGGGAAAGAGAAAAAAAAAACATGCACTGGACTCTTTTTCTTCCTCTCTACTGTTAATTTGTACATGTATGTTCCTCTTAAGGACTCTCTTGTTTACTTTGATATAAGTGATCATTTGTATGCACCCTTGCCAAAGCCTTTGTATGAAGTTTGTCTTACACATTTCACCTTCTCCCCCATCCTCCAACCCTTTTTGTGTCAATAGTGATATATGACACACAGATATCTATGTGAATGTATTGTATTGTTGTATGATTGCATTTATTTGTCATATCTGGGAAAAAATATTGACATGAAAGACAAATGTATATATGAATATTAATCAACAATACTATGATTATACCTTGATTATATCTCCCCGTATAACTTTTCATATTATTTAATACGTATTTGTAATAAAATAAAACGGATAAAACAAGTCGGATTTGTTCATCTTGTGACTTTCCAATAACTAATCCTGGAAAAACAAGGCGCTTGATCATTGTAAAGTCAGCGATCTTTCCCGGTGGGAGTGAGTGTCTGCCCACATCCTGTGTGCGTCACACTGCGACTGCCCCCACCACCGCCCTCTCTCCCTCGTCAGCTGAAACTCACTCATGTCCTCTGAAATGTGCTGACTAGCCTGTGGGAAGCTTCCTGCTCAATGAATAATATTTTTTTGTTTTTGTGAGTAAAGCTTTTTCTACTGAGACCATCTGGGGACATGGTGTCCTGGTCATTAGCCGAGAGCCAGGTTGCCTGATGAGTCAGAGGAGACTTGTTCATCAGCAGATTATTTGAAGCATCAGCCCTGTTCCATTGGAGCAAGGAAGCGGTGGAGCTGTGTGCCTGTTGCGTAACACACCACTGGGTTTCATACACATATCTCTGGTATATTTCAGGACACACCCCCTGTTCTTACTACCAGTGGAAAAACTGAAAGATAGTTGTTTATACAGAATTCAACACCCTGTAAGATTTTTTTTTTTTTAAATTCATGCTTCAAGCTCAGAAATCAGAAGGATGCATGTGTACATTTTACAATGCAAAATGCAACAAGATGCAGTTGAGATGAATGTGGACAAACCATCCATCCTCCCGCTCATCCACACACTGACACCCGGTAACTACTAGTTTACCCGTTCTCCAATCACATGGTGAGAAATATGAACCGCTGGGGGGTGCGACCAATCACCTTTCTCCCCTGCGTACCCGCCTCTTTGCCTTACTGACCGATATACTCATTGGCCTGGTGCCACCCGAGCGCTGGTCTGCAGCGACACCTGCTGGTAGAATTACATCAAAAACCCATTCAATTATACGAAAGAAAAAGCACTTAATTTGATAATTTATATGTTTGTCCTCTAAGAATCCAAATTTTTAATGATTAACTTAGTAAACTTTGTTCATCTACAATGTTCAACTCCAAATATTCATTTTGTAACAACAATAGAAGACACGTAAGGCAAAGACTAACTTTTCATTGCTTGAATATATTTGCAATATTTTACAGTGTTATAAATACACACAGGGTATTTCACTGTTTTTTAGTGAAAAAGAGGAAATATCTTTATTCAGTTTTTCCTCTTTTTACAATCGTTTTTTACATTGCTTATTATAGAAATGTCAAATTGGTACTTGTATTACACATATTGGGCTTTATATAATTGTTAAAAATAGCAATTAAGAATCAGTATCATCTGTATGTGAAGCAAACGCATTCCTTAAAAATACGTTTATTTTATTACATTTTTTTTACGAGACAGACAGATATTATTGGGACACTAATGTCAAATGATCAACTGTGTTCCTGCAGACTCCAGAATTACTTTAATGCAACAATCCAAAAGTTCCTTTTTATCACTGTGATTAAAATTTAGCGTATTCATTTACATCAAGTTTGATGTTTATTTATAAATGAAGAAGACATAATTGCAAATAAAAGAAGAGAAATTAATAACATAAATGTATAGATATGGCAAGGGTATTGTTTTTAGATATATTTAGAACTTTTCACTTATCGCACATTATATTTAATCATGCATGTAATTTACAATATATTATAATTATTTGTTTGACAATCAAATAGCCCGCAAGGATAGAGTAAATGGATTTGGAATGGAAATTTATTTAAAACCAATAAATGATATATTCCATTAAGCCTAATTCCACAATAGCTAACTAATAAGTTAATTTAGTCAATTGCAAACATTAAAATAAATTAAGAAGGTATATTTTGTTCTTTTATGAAAAACATTCATATATCTTGTTGGTTAAAATCATTTGTAAACCTGCCGTATGTGATGTGGGTAAATGTTTCTCGGGGAGGTGTTTCCTTGTTACACTACCAACTCTCAAGTTGCCATGGTTACACAGAGACACAACTACGATAACTTGCTGCCCTTTGGAGTTGGAGGTCGTGTTTAAACCCGTCTAACAGTACGTAAAAAACAATTGACACGCAGTTTACAACTTTATCGGGAGTAGTAGCGGTGAATATGTTATAATCTGACTTCTTCTCTGAGCTGGCCTGGGAACATTGTGGAATCAAAGGATTCCTCCTTTAAACAGTGTGGAATCAAAGGCAGATGCTTTTATACAGTGTGGCAGCTCCATTCATATATCGGTGGCAGTTTCTGTTGACACCGAAATTGCCCGTACGAGCTTAATTTATACTCAAATCGCCAACATGGAGCCCGGAAAAAACCTGGAAGATCTGAACATTACGGCGGATGAAGTGGACAGACTGAGAAAAGCTTTAAAAGATGAGAAGTTCAGGGAGATGCTGCAAGATTACGCGGAGGAAATATCAAACCCGGAGAACAAGAGGAGGTACGAAGAGGAGATCGCGCTTTTGGAGCGTGAGAGAGGAAACAACATCGACTTCATCCACCCGGAACCTTTCAAGGCTCTTAAGACGAGTGTGGACGGCAGCCGAAAGTGTTTCATCAACATTTGCTCCAACGAGAAAGTTGGAAAACCCGAGTGTAAGATTGTGTCGGAGGATGGCCGCAGGGGGCAGAGTTGGTCCGTGCCCCACAGTCTGCACCCAGGGAGACAGGACACAGACTCAAAAGGGAACCAGATCACCATCTATGATGTCATCTTCCACCCTGACACCCTCCACATAGCGAGCAAAGACAAGAGGTTCATGGACATAGTGGACAGCACAGCCATTCAGGGGATCGAAAAGGCCTTTAAAGTCACTCTGGACAAAAACAACATGCGACTGTTGAAAACAAAGTACAAGGGCACCCCCCAGCCTTGTGTCATTCGAAAACCCATTCCTGGATTCAAAGACGAGGGGCCCTCAGTGGAGCCTGACCCTCTTGCCTTCCCATTCCCTGGTGATAAAGGACCTGCCCCATCCTCGCAAACCAAACCTCAGAGTCACCTGCATCAAGAAACAGCAGCGATGCAGAACCTGGAAGATTCCAGATCCAGCCTCACAGAGCAAAGAGCCGACCCAGCCCAAATACACGGTAAAGTATCGACATTTTGTCGATGTGCAGGACTTCAGGAACTCCAGAGACTCAGCTCAGAGCCCCAGGCCCAAAGAGATAGTGGTCACCATTGACCTGCCTCTGCTGAGGTCCGTCGCAGACACCAGCCTTGAGGTGATGAAGCAGAGGCTGCTGCTGGAATCCGAGAACCCGGCGTACAGGCTCCGAGCTGCCTCTGGCCTACCCTGTGGACGAGGACAAAGGAGAGGCCAAGTTTAACAAGCACAGAGGACAGCTGACCGTCACACTGCTTGTTCTCCCCTCTAATGAAGTGTTTGATTATGCTTCATGGCCTGCTGTGACTGATGCTGACGGTCAGGGTGAAGGTGTTGATGAAAGGAATGTGAGTGAAAGCGAGGAGGAGAGAGGGAAGGAGCAGGAGAGGGAGAGTGAGAAAGGTGACGAGGAGCAAAGATGTGTTGAGGAGGAGGAAGGAAAAGGAAGTAAAGCAGGAAAGAGTAGAGAAGAGGATAAGAAGCAGCAGACAAAGGGGGGAGGTGAAGATGAGGACAGAGAGGAGCAGATGAGAGGAGATCAGGGTGGTGTAGAGGGAGATGAAAGAAGTGAAGTAGGTGAGGAGGAAGAACAGAGACCACATAAGAGAGAAGGGGAAGAGAGTGAAGACGAGGGAAGCGGTGTGGAGAGGGAGGCAAAATGCAAGAAGCAGAACGGAAAAGAAGAAAGTGTGGAGGAGGAAAGAGGGAAGGAGCAGGAGAGGGGGATTGAGAAAGTTGAGGAGGAGCAAAGCTGTGTTGAGGAGGAGGAAGTAAAGCAGGAAAGAGTAGATGAAGAGGATAAGAAGCAGCAGACAAAGGGGGGAGGTGAAGATGAGGACAGAGAGGAGCAGATGAGAGGAGATCAGGGTGGTGTAGAGGGAGAGGAAAGAAGTGAAGTAGGTGAGGAGGAAGAACGGAGACCACATAAGAGAGAAGGGGAAGAGAGTGAAGACGAGGGAAGCGGTGTGGAGAGGGAGGCAAAATGCAAGAAGCAGAACGGAAAAGAAGAAAGTGTGGAGGAGGAAAGAGGGAAGGAGCAGGAGAGGGGGATTGAGAAAGGTGAGGAGGAGCAAAGATGTGTTGAGGAGGAGGAGGAAGTAAAGCAGGAAAAAGTATATGAAGAGGATAAGAAGCAGCAGACAAAGGGGGGAGGTGAAGATGAGGACAGAGAGGAGCAGATGAGAGGAGATCAGGGTGGTGTAGAGGGAGAGGAAAGAAGTGAAGTAGGTGAGGAGGAAGAACGGAGACCACATAAGAGAGAAGGGAAAGAGAGTGAAGACGAGGGAAGCGGTGTGGAGAGGGAGGCAAATTGCAAGAAGCAGAACGGAAAAGAAGAAAGTGTGGAGGAGGAAAGAGGAGAGGAGGACAAAGCAGAAGAGCAGAAACAGGAAAATGTGAATGAAGACAAATTGACAGCTGAACACTCCAGAGAGGAGGAAGAAGTCAATCTAACTTTAGAGATCCAAGAGGAAACTGAAAAGATGGAGGAAAACCTACAAGAAAATGCTCAGGTGAGTCCTGCCCAGGTTACTTGTGTGTGGTAAAACTGATCTGCCGAGTTCCTTCTCCTTTTATATAACCTTTCTTTCTGTTAGGTGGAAGCAGATGTTGAGTTTCACAGTCACACATCCGGTGAGGAATTATCAGCCATGACGACCACTTCAGGCCTTGACGTTGTAGAGGACGTTTCCCAAGGGACTAAAGTGTCTGAAACAGAAGCAGCAAAAGAGCCGGGTAGAGGAGGCTCAGGAGAGCAGAGCGAGAGGGACAACCTGGACCAGGACGACCTGGACCAGGACGACCTGGACACAGAGCAGATCTTCCAAACCCCAGTGCACAATGAACAGCATGCGTTACTGAGGGAAATTGATGAAGATGGAAAGGAAAACGTCCACAGTGATCATTCCACATCTGCTGGGTTCATCCTCCATAACGCCCTGATGTATGAGCTGGACTGAGATCTTTTTTTGTCTCTATTACAGCAGTTTACAATCTCAGTTCATCTTAAAACATTGTTCAAGTGATTTTCAGTCACCCCATTAAATTACACGTTGCATAAATAATGTCGTTATCCCAGAATAAATTACCAAAGACAAGAGAGCGAATGCTTTACTTTTATTTAACTTTCTTTGTCATACAGTGCATATATATAGAGATTTATATATGTATATAAACTTGTGGGTCATTAGCACAGTAAAAACCAACTCCCTTTAAGTGAGGCTGACGAACCCAGAGGCACCGAGTTCGGGAGATTCATCTGAGGTCTCTATTCCCCTGCGGAGGACAAGTAGGTCAGTGGAGTAACCTGGATTTTGCTCTCAGAGGCAGGACGAACAGAAAAATCATTTAGTCTCAGTGTTACCTCACTATCATGACATACAGTGAGGGACCAGCAGATACAGGAGTGCAGCTTATGCTTGTCTCGATGGTCATCCTTGATATGTGGTTGGTGCAGTACAACTTGAACGTGAGTGTAAAACAGGCAGCTTGAAGCGCTTTTAAAAACAGAAGCTGTGTCTCAAATTCAGGGGCTGCATCCTTCAGAAGCTGCACTTGAAGACTGACTGTGTCACAGTGGTGCGACTATGCTGTCCAACTTCGACGGCTCTTTCAAATGCGTCCTTTCATCACCGACCATCGAAGGGAGAACCTTTTCTAGGATAGTGACAAACTTCAATGGGGTAATGGCACCACCAAGTATCAGGCTTCCTCCGTAGACCACATCCTTTTGGCTCAGCCTTCCTGTGCCACACAAACCAGATCCTCTGAAGGAGACGGCCCCGGAATTGGGACACAGCTAGAGCCGACATTGTCCTTTTATTAAAAGTCATTAGAAGAAAACTACCACTGAGCTATTTACTACTGCAGATATTTCTTGTCAGTGTCTCAACAGATAGCTTCAAGGTATCCAATGCAGGATCCAGCTGTTTACAGGTTTTTCGGGGAAACCACAGTTTGTTCCTGCTCATCTTATTCCTCTTTGGAGGGAGCTGTCCAAAAATTCAGAGTAGCAGGAGAGCGAGCAGAAGTGCTGCTGCACCGGAGCATCTGTGCCTCCCATGTCATCCACCAGGACGACCGTGTGAGAGACTTGGTGCAGGTTCATGCTGACGGCCGTCTTGATGTAGAAGTTGATGCAGACGCGGCCGCAGTCGCAGGTCTTGGCTGTTTCCAGGTCCCGACACAAGTGGGCAGGGATGAGGTGAGGTCCGTACGGTATTCTGTGAAGTGAATCAGAAAGAAAAAATTTCATGAGCGTGCTGTAAGAGCGTGTGAACCAAAGACTAAACTAGAAGGGTGGTTGAAGAGTTCATGACTCTGCCAAGGCCCTATCTTAGATTAGATGATTAGATTAGATTCAACTTTATTGTCATTAGCACAGTACAAGTACATATGCAACGAAATGCAGTTTAGCGTCTAACCAGAAGTGCAAAAAAAGGCAGTACAAGTGCAGAGTATCGTGCATATTAAAGTGAAAAATGTAATAAATAAGATCTGTACAGTAGAAATATATATGGAATATTACAGTATTAACAGGAATTGTAAGATATACGGACGATGAATACACTATGAGCAGGATAAAAATAGATATATATAAATATGAATACACTATAGGCGGGATAATACAGTAATAAAAAACAAAGTAACAGTCAGTGCAATGTACGAATGTTCAAATGTTCAGTGGTTGGAGGAGGGCGTATGACAGTCCAAGCCAGGGTGGAGGGGGGAAGTATAGTCAGTAGAGAAGGTGTGTATGTGTGTGTGTGTGTGTGTGTGGGGGGGGCGGCTGCTATCGCTGTGGTGCAGAGTTCAGCAGGGATGAAGCTGTTTCTGAACCTGCTGGTCCGGGAACGGAGGACCCTGTAACGCCTCCCAGAAGGAAGGAGGGCAAACAGTTCACCAAGATGATGAACATAATTCCGGAATCCACTCAAAAAGTTTTTAGGGTTTTTCCTTGGATGATTCCCCACCCCTCCACAAAATTGAATTTATAATCAGTTCAGTAATTTTTGCGTAATCCTGCTAACTATCAATTAAACAGACAGTAAATTACAGTTGAAAAGAGCCCTGCTCACCTGAGGTTGGACAGAGCCCTGGAGGCTAGCTCTTGAAGTGGGAGGGGGAATGTGAGCTGCATTGAGTGGTCCAGAGGATTGGGCTGGATGAAAGGGTTTCCGAACAGGTCAAGGTTCTCCAGACTCAGCTTGCGGAAGTCACCGGGCAGCGCTACCAACTGGTTGTGTGCCGCCGACAGGAACCTCAGCTTCGAGAGTCGGCCGACGTGAAACGGCAAACAGGCGAGCTCGTTGTCGTCCAGCTTGAGGTTGACCAGTTCTCTGAGCTGGCAGAACTGAGCCGGGAGCGTCTGCAGTCGGTTCTGGCTGAGGTCCAGGAGCTGGAGGGTCCGCTGCAGCGTGGACAGGCACAGCGCCACGCTGAATGCTTCCAGGTGGTTGTTGTGGAGGATGAGTTCAGAGAGGCAGCCGAGGTCCCCGATGGTGGCAGGAAGTTTCTTGATGTGGTTGTTGCTGAGGTCTAGTTTGCGGAGAGCTGCAAAATTAAAAAAACAAAAGATAAATATTATAACTTAAAGAGCTACTCCAGGTATTTGGTCATGCATTGCCATCAAAATGGGGAAACAAAATGTGGGGGGTAAGAGAGGCTAAATCAAAGCAGCCCAAGTTCAGCTCCTCTATTTGTTTCTACTAAAGTTCAAGCTCTTAGAACACTGGACCCAACATTTTACATCAGTAAATCCAGTTGGAAAACCTCCCACCTGATAATAAAACATAATAAAACTACATTAACAGACTGAACAGGAAACATTTGTGCGTAAATCTGGCAAATCTTAAGATAATCAATGTACTATGAACTTGTCTATTAAAATAAAAGGGAATAAAAAGTTCATTAAAAAAAAAAGAATCAAGTGAATTTAATTTCCACCACTGAGCCGACAACTCAGTAATTTCTCTTTACCTTTGAGGGACAGCATCCGCATGTCCACACGGGACAGTTTGCAGTAGGACACCTGCAGCTGCTCCAGAGAGTAGGGGAAGCTGGAGGCAAGGGGGTAGTCCTTCTTGGACACGATGGTGAGTTTCTTCTTGGGCTGCTCCACGTCCCTGGCGCGGACGGGCGTGAGCGTGGAGAGGGGCAGGCTGCTGGTGTCGCTTCCTCTGTCTGCCAGGCGAGCGGCTGAGAGGAAGTTTTTCAAGCTATTTGCATCGGCCTAGCAAACAAATGAATAAAATCAGGTTAAACACAGATTGATGGATGAACAGGTGACTGAAACAGCAGGTTCACAGTTTCCTCTCTGACCGTATTCCTTAAAATATCTGACCTAAATTCAAAAGCCGAGAAAACATCTTGACACACTTCCTTTGAATGAACTCGATGGACTTTATGCTTTTGAGAAAACCAAGTGTTAGTTGGATTTCAAGATGAGAAAATAAAGGGATTGAAGCCTTTTTAACACCTGTATTACCCAAAACATTGTAACATTGAGGTTATCAACCAAATTCAAGGCCATACTCCGCTGTAGTGGTGTCACGGTTTAAAAAAAATTGTGGTTCAGCTGGATAACCTGACTTGTTTTCCCTGTTTACCTGCATCATGCGGTGTCAGTGAGTTCACAGATGTGTGTGTGTGTGTCTCCGTCATTGTGACGGGTTGAACTATAGAAGAATCTGGGTGAAAGTTCAACCAGGCTTCAAAACAACCAGGGGAGCTTTTAACAGCCACTGGAAACAATGAGGCTTCTATGGTGTCTGTCCAGGCACCGGCTGCAGTCAAAACAACCGTCCACGTCTGTCTGGTTGATCGATGTGCGTGTAAACAGCCCGACACTCGTCTTTGTCCCGTTTTGTTCTGGCCTCACATGGTAAACACCGCTATGAGTCTGCGCTGTTCATGCACTTGTGAACCAAAGGACTGGTACCATTATTTTTCTGTGGCTACTTTTAAGAGGAAATGATATCTAAATATCTTCTTCCTCTCTTATTAAACACCTTTTTTCGCAGACTGTAATCATACCATGAAGGACCTCGTACCTTGCTCAAACAAATGTCGACAGCAGGTTCCTTTAGTCTCACCGTGGCCTTGCCTTCCTCCACAAACCACGTGAAGAACTTCTCTATGTTGTCTTTCAGCTGCAAGAGAAAGTTGGCACATGGTAGACAGTGGAAAAATACATTTCACAAAACGAGAGCAGACGGCGAGTGATTCACGCGACAAGTTTCCACAGGAGAACATGCTAATTGTTATGTCATCAAGCTGGTTTATATATCAACTTTACAGAGGAATGACTATAAATCAGAGTAATAGGATCTGACGGATGCAGTTCTGAAAACAATACTGCTCGAGTTTCCAGTCAAGGTCTCTCTAGGAAAGATGATGAATAATTTAAAGAAATTGATATAAGTGACTGAGAAAAAAAACACAGTCAATAAAGGTTGAAACTATAACTGAAGACCTGGCTGTTAGTTCATAAATAAATTACATTTGATCAAACTACGCTGAATGTTAGAGTTAAGAGGACTGACGTTGGATCTTCTTGTGGAAACAAACATGTTTTGTACAATGTGACCAAAACAGCATCCACACTCCTGGTTCCATCAAAGGAACAATATTTCACAGATTTGTCTGAAACACGCTGTGAATCAAACTGTTGAATTCAATTGAACAAAAGTGTAAAATTATTACTGCAAGTTAATGTGTTGGTTGTGTCTGTAAACCAGGTCAGTAACAATATGAACAGAATAGATAGAATGTAGGACTGGATGATAAGGAAAAATCAAAAATAATATCTATATGATTTTAACATTGTGTCAAACATATATCGATGTTTTGCATTTTCATTGTGTAAGCGCAGTGGGGAGGCAAAACATATGATTGATCTGCCTCAGATTTAGTAAATGTTTTAAAATGTTTGTCATTCTCATAGAGAAGAGATAAAACCACAATTTTCACTCAGGAGCCATTTTAACCTTAAAAGAAACAATAGTATGAGATTTATCGAGATAATTATGATCGATACTGACTGACATATTATCCAGCACTAGTTACATGACTTCATGGTTCTCGACTTAAGCCTCTATTAATACAAACATCGCTCTTAATCAATAGTGAGGATTCAAATGAAACCTTCACGTTCAAAATTAAATAACAGATCGTGCACCCATTGGCTGTAAGTGGTGTGACAGATATTTGGTGTGTTTAATAGTAAGCCTGAGCTAAACGTTACATTGACTTTATATGCACTCATTGTTGTTGTGTGTCTGTGTTTACACGCGTTCACCTGCTGTTTTCAGAATTCAACTGAGAATTAATAAAACGACTTCTGCATCCAACGGGAAACTTTGAAATCATATCATTAGAAGAAACTTGCAATCGGCCTGATTTGAAAACAACGACAGACCCACATTAGTGATCAGTGGTGACAGTCAGTGCAGTCATGTAGTAACTATGACAACAGACCTTGTACTTGGAGCCAGATCTGTCTTTAGCGGTGCAGATCATCATGAAGATGTTGCCGCGCTGGCTCGTCTTGTCCACATGTCTCCCGATGGACAGCACGGCTCGGTTCCCCTTCCCGCGGCTCCTCATCCCGAACGTGGGCAGCATCCGGTTCACCACCTCCACGTCGCACTGCAGCTTCATGGCAGCCGCTGGCCGAGCACCGGGGGGTCGAGCCCCGGCCACACACTACGGGTTCACACGGAGAAGAGAGGAGGGAAACTCCTGTTTGACATCCGTCCCCGTCCTGGATGTCAACAACCGAGCGGCCACCTCGTCCCAGCGGGGATTCAGCAGCTCCGGAGCGGCCTTGTGTCTCCCTGCACTCCGCCTACAGCCGGGACACTCCACCTGTCCACGGGGACTGCAGCTTGTCTCCTCGGGGTTCTTTAATAAACTGTCAATGTCCCGGACGTGTCCCTCTCTGCTGTCTGGTAGCCGCCGTTAGCATGAGAGCCCGCGCCTGGGAAGTGACGTCAGAGAGGCGTTTCTTTCGCGCGCACATTGGAGGAAGTGTGTGTCGAGGTGGCAGGTTTCACTTCGGTCTGATCACACTATCAATAGTCAATAATAACCAGGGTAAGACATTTACATAGGTTTTTAGGGGACAATTTTGACCCCCACTGACTGAAATCCAGGGGCATTTGAAAAAAATTGGGGGCACTTTTTGAAACTAGTGAAATAACATTTAACCTTTGTTCAAAATAATAAATATACTTATTTAGGCTTACAGTATATGAGCAATTGCCAATAAATGGCAATAAGACTATTAGGCAGTAGTCTACAGATTCAAAGTTTTTTCTTAGATTATCTTTCTCATTTGAATCATATGACAGATTATTTTCTACAAATTTTGAGATTAGAAATTTGGTGGAATTAAAGGAAAATTCCGTGTTGGGTACATGAGGTATGCCAGAGCAGAGGACTTAAATAAGAATTTAGTTCCACATTGATTGCAAAATATCTTACACTATGCTAATTTAAAAACAAAAATAAATTAAAAACATTAAAATAATAATAATAATTTTAAAATGAAATGAAATGAAATGAATTCTGCGCAGTTCGCTTCTGCGCAGGAAGTGCGCACTCGGCTTCTACGCAGGAAGTACGCAGTCTGCTTCTGCGCAGGATTAATTTAATTAAAAAAAATTTATTGATTTTTTCTTTCATTTTAATTTACTATTTTTAATTAATTAATTAATTTTTGTTTGTAAATTTACATAAGTGTAAAATATTGTTCAATTAATAGGTGGTTGAAGTCCTGCCAACTTTAGTGGATCAGAAACTTGCCATAGTGGGGATTGAACCGCCAACCTTCTTGTTTAAACAAATTGTTCTGGGATTTGACATACTCACGTCCCACAGCGATATCCAGTGGCCACAAGTTGTCAGAGCAGCTTCATCAGTGATTTTAGAAACCAGGGGGATTATTAGTGAATGACTTTCTGTGAGAGACCTCAGTGTCCAACCCTGGACGTCCTTCTGAAATCATGTAATCCCCCTGTTTGTGACGCCCTGGATCCCTCACCACACAATCAGAATGACCTGAGTGCTCCTCATCCTTCATCAGAGGAGAAGCAGGTTCAACAGGCAGCTAATCCACACTGTGTGTAGAGATTAAGAGGAAACCCAAGATTAAATCTCCTCCTGTTATGTTAAATCATTCCTTAAACTGCTCAACTTTGAAAACATTCATCTCAATCAGAGAGGGTAAAAGATCACAAGTTATTGTTAAATATGCAACAGTCCTTCAGAACCACTTTTATTTCCTGCAGTTATACATTCACCTAACGTTCACATATGTCTCATGGGTTTAATGCTTTGTTGTGATAATCAAACATTTATATGAAAAAAACAAAAAGCAGAAGACGCATGTCTTTGGTTTCACCTTGCTGTTATTCGATAAACCAAAAGACAGTACCTTTGGTAACGACATGCAACTTTTCTTATCTTTACATTTATTGTTCTCAATAATGTATCAAATGTATTTACCACACATAAGAACTGGTGAAGATTTCTTTCCCTTTAATTTTGAAAATTATCAGATCATGCAGTGTCATGTGTCAAATACCCCCAGTCTACACAAACGCCCCACATGTGCACTACACACACACACACACGCACACATTGCATTGACTTCCATTCATTGAGGACCATCTAACCGTCAAATCAAAGCCTTACCCTAACCTTAACCATGTCAAATTCATACCTCTAACTTTAAAGGGGAATTCCGGTATTTTCTTGGTCCTATGTTTATAAATTTGGTTTGTAAATGAATGGTACTGGCTAAAACTTTTGGAATTGGTCCAGTAGATCGCCAACACCAGCAGCCGTAACACGTTCACAGTGGCTACAACGCAGTCTTATGGGGCAACTGTGACCGTCCACCAATGGTCTGTAAGACACTAACCACAATTCATATCTTACTCCAGCCCTTAACGAGGACCTCAGGAATTTTGTTTGTGATAATATTGGAGAAGGTCCTCAAGAGGTAACAAAAATGCGTACTCACACAAACACACTTGATTAATGTTTTTGCTACAAGGAGGAAATGTCAAGGTGAGAATGTCCCAGTGCTTTTAGATACATCAAACCTGCAGCTCCATATTTACAGTGGAATTTCCTGAAAAAGCAGACTTTCTCCATATGTTGTCATTACTGTCATTCTGTCAATCAAATATTGACTCTGTCCATTGTTACTGATCAATCTTGACCTGTCGACCTCTTTGCGTCCTTCACAGAGACGTCTCCACACAGGACGACCCTCTCCGTATGAAATAACGCCTCACCTCCCTCCCATCCTCGCTGCCACAGCCCTCCGACCGATGCACTATGAGAACTGGGAAGAAACTGGCGTCCCTGTAGGTGGGCGGACTGTCGCTGAGGGCCAGCTGGCTGGAGTCGGACCTGCAGCACTGCTCGTCCACACAGCAGGGGTCCGTCAGGTTGCTGCTGTGGCTCCTCCACAGTGCCACGGTGCGATGGGAGCCATACATGCGGCAGAGAGACAGGCGAGACGTGTCCGAGGAGAGGTGGGACTGGAACAGTGCTCCCCGGCAGGAGAAGATGGAGGAGCAGCTGGAGCTGGTGATGGTCCTCCGCCTGCCTGCCTCGCTTCCTTGTGCCGGCGGCTCGCTGCTTCGCCCGCACTCGTCCTGGCTCTGGAGAGCACCGTAGTTCTGAGCTGCCTGGCTGCTGTTCAACAGGAAGCCGTTGGAGGATGAGATGCACTCAGTGTCATGCAGTGAGTGAGAGTCGGCAGTGCTCATGTTTATCAGCATGGCCTCTGAGTAGCTGGGGATCACCTGGCGGTTGCAGCGGATGTGCCACTCCATCTCAGTGCTGTCCAGTGTGTCTACTCGAGGAATCCCACAAGTGATATTACTTCCCACTGGCCGGTCCTCATCCAGAGGCGACGGGCTGCTGTACTCTAACCCAAACAGTTTCTCTATGCGGTAGTGCACGTAAGAAGTGCGGTACTCTATGAGCACCCTCAGAGGCCAGGACAGCATGAAGAGAGCTGCGAGCCAGAAGGCAACATGGGAAGTGTACCAGGGCATCCTATCTGGGTCCACGAAGGCGATCAGGTTTTCTCTGAAGTCCACGTTCTTTAGCTGCATCCCCTCCCTGGCCTCCATGTAATCGTCCAAACCCTCGATTTCAGAGAAGAACCTGGCTCTCTGGTTGAGGTAATCGTTTTCTGGACCTGCCTCTGTGAAGCTGAAACACTTGGTGAAGCGCAAGCGAGCAGCCGGATGTTCCTCGAGGCCAGTGAGGTCACGCGATACATCCTTCATCCCACAATGGCTGTAGTCAAACTCTCCCTCTGCCACATGTGTGTTGACCCTCTCGTGGAACACCTGCGTGGTGGTGTAGGCGTCCCCGTTACGGTATCGCGTGACCTGCCGAGTCCGCCGCACAAAATGGTAGCTGATGGCCTTCCACCAGATGCAGGGCTGGGCCGCCCGCATCCGCAGCACGCGCTCGTACACGCTGTCCACGTCCGCCTTGCACTGCAGGTCGCTCCTGGCTCTGCAGTGCCAGCACTCCACCATGTACAGCACGTAGAGCATGAGCAGGAAGGCCAGGGGGATGTAGATGTAGCCGTCAGAGCAGGGGCTGTCGTGGTAGATCATCGAGTGGCCTCCGACGCCCCCCATCCCAGACGCCCCCCTCATGGAGGAGGTGAAGGAGGCCGTGAAGGAGGAGGTGAGGGCGGAGTTGAAGCTGATCTTGGTGACCCGGGTGAGCTGACACCAGGCCACCACGCCCACACAGCTGTACATGAGCAGGGAGAGCAGCAGGCAGCGCCAGTAGGACTCCCGGCAGACGCAAGCACCCAGGGAATGCTGCACTGGACGCTGCTGCAGGGAGAGAGAGTAATGAGGGAAATGCACTTCAGAGCAATGAGCCTCAGAAACATGGCAGTGGTATCATGACTTGCAGAAGAAGTGCAAATGAGGTAGCTGCATGATAAATCGCCAAGCTTTTCCCATACCTAAGCGTGAAGTAAATCAAACCAAAGAATGATCCGCAGAATTCAATTACACCAAGTTGTGTCCCTGTGAGGCTGAGTGTCCAAGCAGCTGACAGACAAATATTAACTGAGGTGTTCTCATCCTGAAACTCATTTAATTTAGATTGGCAAAAGCACCGGCTAGTAAATATGTCACATTAATACCAGAGGGTAGTGATCATAGTAAGATATAGAGCCCAGCTGACTCAGAGCTTAGTAGGCAGATATCAATATAAATGTTTGATAGTTTAATATATTCTTAATACAATATCTAATATTTTCTTTTTTTTAATGCACTTTTGTTAATACATTTTTACAAAGATATGTACAGAGTGGGACATTTTAAAGTGTAAAAACGTTACATATGTAATAGAGGCACAGTTACTTGCTGGTTGATGTTTCCATCAACAGGGAAACATCTGTGATAGGTTAAATATTTATACATGGGCCCTAAATGTAATGGGGCTTACAGTATGCAATTTGTAGATTCATCTTAGCAGTGTAACAACTTATACCTTCATATTTCCTTTGGGGGCTGCAGGTGTGACCATTCATGTTTGGAACCATCAGGTGCTATGTGATACGTATAATAAAAATGGTAATATTTAAATATTCAAATACAAAAATATATTTTTTAGGGGTTTCCCCCCCAGAATCATTAAAACCATTTGTATAATGCTGTAATTAATAATTGACTGTATATAATATAATATAATATAATATAATATAATATGATAAAATATCTCCCTGCTTTACACTTCATCTGATGGGGACATGGGTGGTGAGCTCTATCCAAACAAACAAGTCAAATTGTCCAATTCAGAAAAGGAGCTATTTCACCAGTGACACTGACAGTGAAAGAAGCTGCAGTTTAGCCCTTAAAACATGACGAGGTTAAACCAGAAAGGAAATCTATACAGTATATAGCCTGTGAGAGGGGTAGTTAAGGATCTTCACTTTTTAAATATTGTAGTTAGAACCCATCTCGTCAGACACATTCATTAAGATTTTCGAACGACTCTGGGGCCCTTTGTAATATTCTTGTCCGGTTGTCGTGGTGACATTTCTTCCCATGAGATCAGGCTGCGTTGCTGTCGACAACCTCTGGAGTTTTATGGAGTGAAAAGATTTATGCTGACAAGTGGCCATCCATTACTGCACTGACACAGGGGTGGAGATGTCACTTTGCTGCATGGTTCCACCTCAGTTGTTTATGGAGCAAATAAGGATTCAGTTCTCGTGTACGAGAGAGGAAGAAGTATTTCCTTCATCCAGGGCTCCTGACTGCTGATATTACACAATCACCTTAATAATATTATGGGGTAGTTTTTTACCAGCATGTTTTTATACTCACATTTTAAATACCTCTATTTCTAAACCCTGACAAGTTTATCCAAATCAAAGCTCAGATAGAAAAACCAGTATATCCTGTGTCACAGCTAGCTGAACTAAATCTGTTGGCTGATGATAAACAGGAAATATAGTTTGTGACAAAAAACTATATGTCTATATAGAGAACTGTAATTTTACTCTCTGTTCATGGCTGATTGCATACAGCAGACTGTCCAGAGGGAATCATTACTTCATGCTAGAAGAGACAGAGAGGATGATGGAGCAGACACATGCAGGTTGAATGAAAGAGATCAATACTAAGGTATATGGGGCTTTGATTAAAACAGCCAGACACAACTCCATCCACAGCAACAACCACCCATTTGCTGGTGACGGCACGTTTCCACATCACTGGAGTCGACTGTGGCCATTACATGAAATGTTCTATTCTGACATTTCCGTGAGAGAAGATTCGGTTTGGCTGCAGGTGGAAGGCATCATACTTTTAACTTAAAATACATTTCACAGAGAGATGAGCCACTACAGAACAAAATCTGAATTCAATCTCTTATGGCGTCACACAAAAGAAAATGTTGTGAAAATAGTGTAAAACACGTATAGTTAGTAAACTTGCACATGATTGTGGCCTTGATTAATGTTTCAGGAAGAGGCAGTTATCATTTTTTACTAGACCTCAAGTCATTCAGATATGGTGTTTGCATTTATAATTTGGCTCTAGCATCCTAGGATCAGTGCAAGCAACATGTTTGTGGCTGTTGCATTGTCCCTGCACCTCTCACACTCTGCTGAGGAATTTTATAACTCAACTGACTCAATTCTTTTTTTTTTTTATGATATAAGGGCTGTGGCGACAGACTGGAACACCAGAACAAAAATCTGAACGTGCTTTTAGTCCCTGTTACAGCACTTTATCGCTGTGCTGTATTGTGTGGTGTATTTATTTTGTTTTATTTCACATGCTGATTGATATATGATTCTGAAACAAAACTGAAATAACCAACTATTCCCACATGTCTTTCATTTTATCCAACTTAAAACTACGATAAAGAAACTTAGTTGATGTCTACACCTACCTCCTCCAGAGCATCACTCCCAGTCTCTGGATCTTCATCCTCCTCCTGCTCCTCCTGCTCCTCCTGCTCCTCCTGCACCTCCTGCTCCTCGTGCACCTCCTGCTCCTCTCCCTCAGCCTCACTGGGAGCGCTGGCCGTCCTGTCCTCCGCAGAGTCCCGGTCTGAGGAGAGCATCCTGCACTTCTCGCATGTCAGGGAGGGAGAGGGTTAGAAACTCACTCCTCTTCTTCTCCTTTCACATGCTCACTTTCTGAAGATCCCCCCCATTGGCTTTGCTGGCTCCGCGCAGCTTCACAGAGTCTGGGCCGGAGCCAGGAGGCTGATGCCGCTGCGGCTGGTGCTGATGCTGCTGCGGCTGGTGCTGATGCTGCTGCGGCTGCACGGAGCGTGGATACGGCCGCGGTCCTCCCGCCGCTCCGAGGGGAGGGGGGCGGAGTTGAGGGATTTCTCCGCAGCAGAGGCACAGCAGGTTGACCATGGTGCAGCCGGGCCGGGGTGGTCGTCGGTGTGGCCCGAACTCTGGGGAGGAAATCACCGAATCAAACCATGCATCATCAATAAAGAAAAACGAACGATACCGCATATACCGTGTGTTCATCCAGATTGTCCGACTGTGCGAGAGGAAGGAGGCAGATATGAATCCTCTCGGACGTCCGGCGACACGAATGAAAACATGCATTGAATATAGTTCACAAATAACTCGGTTTAATGTGTTATAGCACAACATTATCATCTTAATTACCCGATGTCTTCTGCGGGACGGACGGGCGCAGTACCCAGGCCTGCCTTCCGTTCCCTCGGTGCTTTTATTTTGAAGGGTGATGTTTCGGTGTCACACTGAAAGTCTCCCGTGTGTGCTCGGCTCCCAGCGCTGTTGATGACCCAAGGAAGCTGCTCTGCACTGAAGGTCAGATCTCTGCTCAACACAAACACAACAAACACACAATCTGGTGACTGCGGCTTCTGTTGTTTTTGTGAAGATTTGAACGCTTCGACTGAGCGAGGTTAGAGAATGCAAGCTAACCGCTAAGCTAACGCGGACCGTACGTTGCATCCATCATATGTCCGGGGGAAACTTCACCCGCACGTGAAAACGAAGAAGTTACATTTAGCTCACGTTACAAAGGATACATTTATACGTTTGATACATTTAAGCTTGTTGTTGTCTGCCTCGTCTTTCACCTCTAGATATCCGGTGTTGTTGCTCGTGATGAGGCTGGTCTTCAATGGGAGCTGATGTTTAAATCCCAGTATGAGGCACATTTATCTGTGCAGCACCATTCATACACAAGGCAGCTGCTTTACAGAGGCACAGAAACCCATTAAAACAGACCGATCACAACAAAACAGCACCAATGCATCGAATTAAAACCGATTAAAGGGATAGTTCCAGCCCCAAAATGAAAATGCCCTCATCTACTCACCACAATGCTGATGGATGGGGTTGGTGAAGTGTTTGAGTCCACAAAACACTTTTGGAGTTTCAGGGGTAAACAGCGTTGTAGCCAAATCCAATACAATTGAAGTTAAACGGTGACCACTCTTCAAACGTAACAAAACAAGTGATCCACGCTTGAACGCAACAATGTTTTAAGCCCTGATTTGAATGGTCTGACAGTTTCATCAGACCTCAGGTAGTTTGTTCCACAGGTGGTGAGCATAGAAACCAGATGCTGCTTCACTCTGTTCTGATCCTGGGAACACTGAGGAGTCTGGATGCTTCAGAGCCAAAAAGTAACTCAGAGATGGATTCTACTCTAGCAGCAGCATTCTGAACGAGCTGCAGTTTGACGATTGCTTTTTCCCTATTCTAACAGTAATCAAACCTAATACTATGAGGTTAATATAAGATGGTCTCAGATAAAACAAGCAGACAAACACAATTTAATGAACCTGATGTCGTATCTCATTCTTTATCCGTCACCGGGGGGGTAGCTGGTTGATTCTGTGGACACCCACCAACTTTGGCAAGCCGGTGTAAACAGGGAGCAGATTGTCTACTCAGCAGTTAGTAGAAAAAACACTGCGGAGGAGTTTTTAAACTAAAACAGTCAGTCAGCAGTGTTTTTAAACATCTCCATATTCACGGCTCAAATACTTCTGGAGTATAGTGTGAACGGCAGGTGTGAACATAACAACGGTGATGTGGTTTAAAGCTGTAATGTTGCAGTGTCAATGAAATATCTATTAATGAATGGGAACAGTAGTGTCAGGTGTTTGAGAGATAAACGGTTGGTCCTCAGGTTAAGACACACTTGTATATGATGCCAATGGCATTCATTTATTCATTGTTGTGTCCGTCAGAGGGATGTTGAGACGTCCCAAGCCAAGTGACTCAGAGGACGACCTCCTCAGAGAACAGCAGAAGTTTCTGACTTCTGGTGCCCCCTCCGCTGCCAATGTGATCCGCCGTCCGGACAAGAGGAGAGGCGAAGCAGGCGAGGGAGGAGGAGAAGAAAATGGGGAGGATGAAGGACATCAGAGGGACATGGTCACTATAGAAGGTACGAAGGTTAACTTGCTGACTGTCCACTTGTTAGGGGGGTTTTCTTAACGAACATAAACAGTAAGCCCTATTTTTAGAGAAGCCCCAAACATAATGTCGATCTGTCTTTTTATTGTAGATCTTCCAGACGAGCTCCCTTCCCTGACACCAGCCCCCCCAAAGAAGTCTCGCTTTAAAGCCAGTCGTGTCACCTTCGAGGACGAGGATCCCGAGGCGAGGCTGGACAGACATGACACTCACATCAGTGCTCTTCTCTCCAGGATCATTGTAAGTGCTGGTTGTAAGGCCAAACTCATGCTGCGAATCAGTGGCTCTTTTCTCAGTTGGACCTCTCCAAGTTTGAATACAAGGTGTTTTTCTAATTCATTTTGATTTTGATTTGCTCAGTTGTTCAGATTTTTGATGGTGTCTTCTTTCTTGTCACATTTCACAGTTTCAGTTGTTCATTTTTCTTTTTTCATCCCCGAATAGGAGAGAGATACAAGCTCTACTCCAATCTCTCTACCGGCATTCACAGGCTTGGCATTCCCCAAAGTAGTGCACCGCTCAGAAAACAGCAGTCAGGTACAGATATTGATTTAATTTCTTCTCAAACTGTTTGAATTTTGATTAAGTAAGTGTTGAAAACTGTTTTCAATTGCTCATAAATATTTCCTCCATATGCACACAACACAGTTATTGTTGTTTTGTTTATACTTATTCGTATTATGAAATGATCCTGGTTTTTGTTTTTAAGTCAATTTCACCTTACACACAGGTGCCTCCGTCCTCAGTTGGAGGAAAGAAAAGCATCTTTGCTCGTCAGATTGCAGCTCAGAGACTCAAGGAAGGAAAGACTCCATTACACTGTGCAGCTGAACCCACTGAGCAGAACCTCCCTCCTGAGACTAGCATGGACGCAGATCAGTGTGACAATGCAGGTGATCATGAGTTAACTTCATGTGACTGTTGATAAGTTGGACTTCTTAAGGAGTGTATGATTGATGTCCTAATTATTGTTTCAAATTAAAAAGACATTGTTTTATTCTTTACATTATTGCATTCTCACACCTTTCTGTTCTCCAGAGCCATCTTTAGTCTCTGCTCCTGGGCTGGTGTCTGGTCAGGGGCTCAGGGTCTCAGATAGTTCAGGAGAGACACTGAGGATCCACGAGGAGAACCAGACCAGACTCCAGACAATGTCTCAGTCGGAGATACAGGAGGAGCAGAAGAAACTCTTGACTCAACTTGGTACGCGGCCCTTTTATCCACACGATATTTAATAGGCATCCAACAAAGATTTAAATGAAGTAATGAACCATCATGGACAGTTATTTGGTGGAGTTTGTATCTCGACTCATGCATCCAATCCTCTTCTATTTTTTTTGGTACCTAAGTGTGTGACACGATTATTTCTGCTTCCCAGATCCGAGACTGGTGGAGTTTGTTAGATCTCGCAAAGCCCAGAGTGTCCCGTTCTCTGCCTCCCCATCCAAACAGCCCGGGGGCAGAAGCAGCAAGGAGAATTGTCCTCTTGGAAACGTGAGCAGAGAGTCATGCTCCTCCGCTGCCGCTGTGTTGTCTCAGAGAGCCCAGGAGGTGGAGATGGAGGGAAACGAGGAGGAGGAGGAGGAGGAGGAGGAGGGGAAACTGCCACCACCACCTGCTATGACGGGTATGATTGGTTCAAACTAAACCCCTTAAATAACGTCTGCCTGAACAGCTCCTGCACAAGATATGAACAAACTGGATTTAGATTACGTGGATTACTTAACCGTACAATCATTGCACATCACCTCTTGCTTTTTTCAGATTAGTGAAGTTGTAACCCCTTTTACTGAGGCTGTATAATTATTGGATCAGTGATGCTGTAAATCTCATCTCAGCAGCTCACACACCAACTTATATGGCTCTCTGCCTCTCCCTCTCTTCATCAGTCCTGATCATCCTGCTCTTACTTTACTCTCCACTCTCTTAAGCACCCCCCCCCTTTGTGTATAAAGGCTGGATGCTTATTGTGTAACTCATGTGGGATGCTTGTGCTGCATGGCTCAAGCCCAGACATAAAGCTGATCATTGACTTCACTTTGTGTGATTAGCAGGCCGGCCGGGCTCAGCCAGAAGTAGCCACTCTCCACAATTAAGTTACTGCAGATGATTCAGAGAATAGTCCCAGTCCTGATCAAAGTGTTGCTAATGGATCATATGAAGACAGATCGTGCACATGATTTATTTATATCTTTCTCTATTGCTGAAAAAGTAAAACTGTTTTTTGTTGTTGTTGTTCTGGACAAATGTTATGTATTGCCTCTCCTATTATATTCTCTTCAAAAGAAAGCAACATGTCCTCTTTTTGGGTTGAGAATAAATAGCCTGACAACTCCTCAGCTTCCTACCATAGATTGTATTTAAAAATGTACGTAGACTCCGGGTATGGAAAGTGGAGCCACTGTGCCTGAAACCAGTATTTTCTCGAATGACCAACAGAGGGCGACTGCACTGGCTGCAAAATCAAGTCTGTGAACCAAACTTCCCACTTGATAACATCACTTAACATTTTCACTTGGAGTTTATGGTCACAATCGCTAGTTTCAAGTCTTCTTTAACACAGCATGATTTTCATTTAGATAATTCTGGTCCCATTAAAATCATACAGATGATAAACCATGTATGCTTTAAGGCATGGATGCTGTGTGATTGACAGATAGTACTGTCCAATTGGTGTAGGTGAGGGTAGAGTGTCTTTAAGCTCTCACTTAGGCAGGTATGGTTACTTCTGATTTCAAAAAACATAATTTGGTGTTGGGCAAAATCCCAGACTTGAATCTTTAAAACGTCTCGGTTCTTTTTTCGGAGCATCTTTAAGTTTAGCTACAACCTATATCTCCTTGTCAGCATTACTGCGGGTTTCATTTTACATTTTGCATATTATGTTTTTATCAGTTATGACATAAAGGTTTGGACCAGATTCAGACCGCATATATTAGTGCTAATGCAATATTTTGTACGCATTTCTCCCCCAGCAGCAGCATCTGGCTATATGGTATTTGAATGTGAGCAAATCTTTGCTGCCAATGTTATTAGCTCATTAAATAGAGTTGATTTCCTGACTTGTCATGATGTGATTTACAGTGTTGTCACAACTACATACTTGATTTGACATGTGATACTCTAATGATATGATGTAGCTGAAATGAAATTTTACTGGATGATAAAAAAAGTCCACACTCCAAACAAAGAAAAAAAGATTAACCTGTTTGTCTGTGTGTGTGTTTGTGTGTGTGACTCAGAGGCCGATCTGCTGGTGAAGCCTCAGAAAGAATGGGTCCACATGGATAAGCTAGAGCCAGAGAAGCTGGAGTGGATGAGAGACTTGCCTGCACCCAGAAGGAAAGGAACCAGAAAGGTTGGGGTTTGAGGAAGCCTGCAATTTCTATTCAATTCTACTCAGAGCCTTAGTGGCAGCCTGGCAGGTGAAAAGTATTTTACTGAGTGAACGCACATTGTTTACCTGAGCCAACAGTCTGTTTTGGTTCTGTTTGCCCTGACAGGAGATGCAGGCTCGCTTTGACTTTGCTGGCAGCTTGATTCCACCCACTGAGGATCTTCCCACCCACCTGGGTCTGCACCATCATGGAGAGGAACCAGAGGTCAGTCAAGTCAAAATACAGTATTCATATTATAGGGTTTAACCTTTGTGTTCTTAAGGTGGCTCATGGCTCTGAGTACAGCTCCTGATCCCTTAGTGCTGGGTACAACCATGGCTGCAAGCACATTTTTGGCTTGTCCGTCCCTTTCTCGTTAAAGTTATTTCTAATGCAATTGGTACATTGTTTTGCAAGTATATGATTTAACAACTTGAACTTTGGGGTCACATAGAAACTGTGATATTTTCTCCAGTGAGCATATTTATTACGAACATCTGCTAGGATTGAATAAAATGTCAGTTTAAGCCTTTTTATCAGAAAGGTGAAGCAGCATTCTGGAATCATTGTCATATCACGATTTCATTCTTGACACTAATGATTTCTCCCTCCAGAGGGCAGGTTACTCTCTGCAGGAACTCTTCCTGCTGTCTCGGAGTCAGGTCATCCAGCAGAGGAGTCTGGCCCTCGGCACTCTGGCCAACATCCTCTCAAAGGTACACTTTATTTCTTTCTGTCACATATACCTACACTGTATGTTTTCACTCATGCTGCATTTCTTAAAATCCTGTAGGCATGCGCTGGAAAATACCAGTCAGTTCTGAAAGGCAGCGTGACGTCCACACTGCTCGACGCCGGCCTGCTCTTCCTGCTCCGCTTTGCATTGGACGACAGCGTGGAGGGAGTGATGTCTGCAGCGGTGCACGCACTGAAAACTCTTCTTGTGTGTGCAGAAGATGAAGTAAGACAACCTGATGTCTGACAGCACGTCATTAAAACTATCAGTCTTTTTCATTGACAGACAGATTTAACTTAAATTTATATTCCAAGATTATGATTCTGTCAAGTGCAGTTCAATAAAGTTATAATGAACAAATTGTCACTGTTCATATGAGTATTTCAGTCCAGTGTCTTGCCCCACTGGTTTTGATCCATTTTTGTTTCTCCTCTCAGGAGTGTTTGGACTCCACCTTCTCCTGGTTTCGCGGCCTTGCCTCGTTCCCTCTGCTGCCGTCTGCTCAGGAGGAAGAAGATGAGGAGGATGAAGTGCTGGACGAGATTATGAAGACGACAGCCAAGGAGAAAGAGGAGAGGAAGACTGATCATGATGTGGCCAGGCAGGATGTTATCAAGGTAAACAAGCAGAAATCGTTTTATTTCCATTGCTGTTCCATATGCATATTTTGGATGTATTATTGTATTATTATTTAAAGTAGTGGTATGATAGTAAATGTAATGGAGAAGTCCTGTAAATGAAGGTTAAATGATTATATGTTTATTCTTTATTTATTCCTGTGTTTCAGGGTCTTCTCAAAATGAAACTGCTCCCCAGGCTACGTTACATCCTTGAGGTTTTCCGACCATCTCCTCGAGTGGTCCAGGACGTCCTGAGCATCCTGACTCGTATCGCAAGGCACTCGTCCTCTTCAGCCACACAGGTAACTGTTGCAACATCTCAACACAGTAAATATTATAATATTATAAAATATATTTTAAACTGTGTTTCACCCTCAGGTGTTGGACTGCCCTCGCCTGATGGAGACAGTGATGTCTGAGTTTCTTCCCAACTCTTGGACAGCCCCGTCTTCACCCCTGCCTTCGTCTGTTTATGGACTCCCACAGGCCAGCACCATGAAGCTGTTAAGAGTTTTGGCGACTTCTGGCAGACATGCCTGTGCCAGACTGGTACGTGTCTGTAATCACATCTGTCAAAGAGGTTATCACTTAGTATTTATATATTAAATGTCTTGATTTTGACGTGGTTATAAGTGTTGGTTCCTTTTGCTGATCACTCACACGTGCACGATACGTCTTTCCATGCATTGCTAAAGAAAAGTTAATAGAAAATAAACTGCAGAATTGCAGCATGCTCCAGGTAAAGGCTACAAGGCGATCTCCATGATCTTTGGTGTTCCTGTGAGGTTACAGTATTATTAAGACGTTGTGGGGATAAAAATTTACCCCAGATTGAACAGAAATAAAGTTTAAAAAGAACTATGGAGAAATAGGGTTACTTCAAGACAGATAATGGCTGAGCTCAAATGAACATCAATGTCCAATGAAAGTTTCCTTCATTGAATAAAACACAGGAAGACCCAACTTTTGAATATCGGAAAAGAGACTGGAACGGACATGGATCACAAGTTGTATTATCTGGCCGGAGAGTAACCTGACCTCCCATTACGATAGCTATATAAGAAAAGGAAAAAATAATAATTAATTTTTTTTCAATAGACTACTTACATAATTTATCTGTAACGTCTGTGGGATTTCACCGCTAAGATTGTGTTTATGTTTTTCAATTTTTCCTACATGCGTGTTTACATTAATAATATATCTTCCTCTCTCCTCTCCCCAGCTAAACTCTCTGGGAGTGAGGGAGCGTGTGTCTTGTCTGCTCAGTGCTGATGTCAGTGAGCTGCTGCTGGAGCCCAGCGAGGCCCTCAGGATCACCACTGAGGCCTACAGGCTGTTGGCTGTAGCAGCTGCGTACGGACAGGCCTGTAACGTATACATGTAAGCTCACACTACACCACTGGATCCGTTGTCTTGCGAGATGCTTGATCTTCACCTCTGCTCGTCTTTGATTGCTGTCGTTATTTTTCCTCAGAGACCTGTACTCTGCCTTAGTGAAAGTGCTGCAGTCCGTTCACCGAACGCTGAACCCCTCGGATCATCTGCTGCCTCTGCAGCTCCAGCGAGTTTTGGCTCTGCTCTCTTTGCTCACACAGGTCACACACACTGCAGGATGCCACCAGGAGCTACAGGCCAGCATGGTCAGGTACAGACAGAGGAATAACTGGATGAGATAAAGAAACCCATGCTGTTACATGAGACATCACGCCACTCTCCCTTTTATCTACATGGCTCTCCCTCTGCTTTTACTTCAGCTCTCAGGGAGAAGAGTGTCTCCCTCCTCCTCCAGTGTCCTGGGGTCATGTCGCAGGACTGCAAACCTCCCTGTTGGGCCATTTAAAGGGATTTGTTAAGAGCCTTGATAATCCAGTTCAGAAAGACAGCGGCCTAACTCTGATACCAGCTTACCTCGTCTACCTAGAAGCTTATTATCATCAGCTCTCCAAACAGGTACCATTTGTTCTTACCAGTATGTGTCATTGTGAAGCCTCAATAGTATAATAAATATGAGTTTAATGGACAACACATGTTTTTGTAATGTATCTCTGTTCCTCAGAAATGTTTCAAACCAGTGGAGACTCTTCAAGAACTGGAGCAGCTCACATCTGAGGTTCTCTTCCCGTTGTTTTCTCACCATGTTGTGCGAGACCTGATGAAGAACCTCAGGTATGTTTAATTTACTTAAAGTTACTTTGTTTGTCAGATATTACACTCAATATCGATATAGTGGAAACAGATGACAGTGACTTAAAAAAAATTCACACTACAATAATGTTGACATGATATTCGGGTTCAGGTCGTGTTCATTCTCATCGGCTGGCTATTTACTTGATTCTTTACAATGCAAAAGTCAGTAATCGGTGAAAACATAAACCCAGAGATGAACTGATTTGATTTTGGTGGTCAAACGTCACGTGTTAAGGTCACTGGGCCCTCGCATTTTCTGAAGGTGATTTATCATAGCATCGGCCACAAACATTCACATGGATTCATGGATGAGCTGATTGGAATTTGATGGTCTAAGGTCGAGGTCGCTGTGATCTCACTGAACACGTATTTCTGTCATTCTTTCATACAGTAATTATGAGAAAATTTACCTCAAATGGCTGATGGGACAAACTAATGAAGTGATAGTAAATGGTCAACTTCACCGGGGCGTATTAATGTTCTGCAAAAACACTTTGCTGGTTATAATTTAATGATACAACTCAGGAACAGAAGAGAGATTGTGATCATATTTCCTGCAACCTGACTGGTTGGCAGAGGCTTACGACCACGAGGCAGTAATTCTCATTTTGTTTTTCTGATCTAATATTTTGGATCCATTTTACGAAATGCTTGATGAATTATTCACTTTTTTCGGGGGTCACACCAGGTCTTCCTCAGTGGTGTGCAAGGCCCAGTCTAGTCATCAGGGCCCAGAGACCCCTCCGAGCCTCCCAGGTTTGGCCTGCCCAGGCTGGAGGGATCGTCCAGGCCTGGTCGGCCCCAGCTCCCCCTTCCCTCTTCTCACAAGTCTGAGTCTCCTCCTGCAGACAGTCACAGGCATCCACAAAGGTTTAAGCTGTAAGGTAGGCTGTACAGAAGAGTCTGAATTCTTTAAACTATATATTGTGCTAGGATGGGGACAGGAGGTGAGGTGATCATTTGGGTATTTTACTGCTTAACTCCAGTCAAAGAAGTAGAAGTAATAGAGTGTCGTAAAGGGTTCAGTATTTGTTTGGAATAAAAACCTGCATCTTCTCAGCTCTATCGGGCACATAGTCTTAATAGTTTAGTTGTACATTTTGCTGTGTTATAGTACAATGACAATAAAAGCTGTCTATACTATTCTAGTGGACTGTCATTGAGTTACATTTTGCTGCCATCTTGTGGCGACTCATAGACAATCCCATATCATTTATCTCAACTTCCCTCTTTTCTGTTTTTCTCTCCACACTCCCACTCTCCAGTTCAGTGGTCTCCTCCTGTCAGAACCTGTGATTGTTTACCTTCGTAGTTGCAGTCGGGCGACACCCATCCTGTCTCACACCAGAGCCTGGCTTCTTTGGCATGAGCATCACCTCCTCTACCTCCTGCTCAGGCTGGCACACAGACTGGTAAATCAAAACCTGACAGAGGCTTTTACTTATGTGTGATACGTAAATTAGTCTGACATATACAATTATATTTAAGTGCAGGTGGGACTTTTTCTTTAAACCCATGATGTTTGGATAGCTTAATTTATGACCTCTATATCTTTATCATCACTATTCATATATTTAATTTTTTTCTTTTCTCAGGTTCCCATTGATGCAGAAGTAGCAAAACATGCATCACTCTACCACCAGGTGGCGCTAGTTCTCCTGCCATGGTTGCTACCAGGCAGTGAGTACTTGGCACATGAACTGCTCTCCACCGTCATCTTCAGCAAGGACTTTATGTCGTGAGTTTACTTTTTTATTTTTTATGGGGATTATTTTGGGTTTGGTGCCAACACCATCATCAGCTAATGTGCCTGAGATGTGATTCTGACTTTTTTTTCCATATTTCATACATTCCTTTATAAACAATCATGTAGATTATTGCTTGTAAAACAGTTTCATAATTGTCTGTGGAGATTCTTCATCATTTTCTGAAGACTCTGGTTGATAGTTTCATATAAAGAAGACGAGAAGTGACGACTCAAGTATCCAAGACCTCATCCACTTGCCCTAGATTAAACTCCTCATGAATAGGGCTCATTGTTATAATCTAACTTCACAAATTAGATTATATTCAAAATCACATTTCTCTGGAATTAGATTAAATTTACCTACGACCCATTTCCCCCAAGAGTGTTGTCTGATGTTCTTCACTTCCTCTGTCATCCAGTGTCACTCAGTCTGTGCTTGTTTGTTTACCGTGCAGTGAGGGCCACAGCGGAGGGCCGGAGGCTGTAGAGCTGGGGGAGCTGAAGCTCCACGAGGAAACGCATCACCTCACGTCTCCCTCCCTCCAGACGGTTGGTGCTCTCCTGAGAGAAGCCTGTGTCCAGCTGCCATCCATCCGGGGCTGCTTCCTCACTCACCTGGCCCATCTGGAGTCCACCGTACTGGTGTCACGAGACGCTTTCCTGGGCCGCAACCCTTGGATCAACTCCCATCTCCTCCCAGAGCTCACAGGTCCAACCCTGCCGTCTGACTGGCCGTTCCTCCCGCTTCTCAGCCTGTACGAACGGGCGGGTGCGCCTGATGGTGGAGCGCTAGCGGTGGAGGAGCTGCCTCACGGGTCTCTGCAGATGGTCACCCACTGTCTGCAGTGGCTGCTGCTGCTCGAGGTCTGGAGAGAGGAAGCTCTAAAGGTATAAGTTCAAGTCCAGTCAGTTTTATTTTGTCAAGTAGAAAATCACATAAATTACCTTCAGAGGACTTTTCAATTTCTACAGAACATAGAATCATCAGACTAGTGATTTGAACAAGAACATCCAAAACAACAAATTATCAAATCAAGCCTCATCACATTGCACACACTCATGGATATCACCCACGAGATCCAGACATTATTCCCTAGAAACATGTTGAAAAGATTGATTAAAAAGTACCTGGATCCTCCCCATTGTTTGGATCCATGTCAAAGTTGAAGTCGTTGTTTCTTGGCCCGTGATGCATGGTTCCATCAAGTATCGTGGAAATCAGATCAGTAGTTTTTGCTTAATCAAACCGAGGAGCGAAAACATTTGTTAGATTGATGTTGAGGTTACAACATTTCTCAGGGTTCTGAGAAACTATTCTAATCAATAATTTGAACAGACTAGTTGATAATAATAGTTGAAGCCATAATTCATAAGACTATGTTACACTAACTATCGTATTTATTCCTGATCTTCTTTTGGTGAAGCGTCTCTTTAACTGTGTGTTTTTGTCCTGATGCAGGTGATCCCTCCGGTCGCCAAGCTCGCCCGCCTCTCCTGCGTGTTCCTGTGCTCCAGTGACTTGTTCCTCGAGAGACCTGTTCAGAAACTGACCTGGGGTCTGTTCAGACTGCTGACCAGGTCTGATATAACATTTAATACAATGTGTAAAATCCTTGCTCTTGAGCCCAAAGTAGCGAGGCTTAGATCCTGATAAACAGAGGCTCTCCCTTTTGCAGGCGCTCCCGGCTGGACTCCTTGGACCTGAACGTCCCTCCTCCAGGTTTAGCCTCCTTCCTGGACTTGTATTCAGCTCTTTTGTCTCAGTTCGAAGCTGTGTCCTTTGGAGACCGACTCTTTGGCTGCTGGCTCCTCTTACCCCTGCAGAGGAGGTACAACGTCACCATGAGGCTGGCTGTGTTTGGGGAACATATGGGGATGTTGAGGTCACTGGGAGTCACTCTGGAGCAGGTAATATTGATGATACCTTTATTCATCATTAGCTCCCCTTTCAGTTGTTGTCGATCTCTTTTTGATATTCATTGATTATTCTGGGATGAGGATTAGAAGTCGTTTTAAAATCTCTGTCTTCTCATTTGAAGCTGTCCATCCCTATGGAGCGCTTCACCTCTCCCCCCGAAGACTCCCTCCCTCTCCTCAGTCTCTACTTCCGCTCTCTGTTAACCGGGACCCTGAAGCTCCACTGGTGTCCGATCTTGTACGTGGTGGCTTTGTCTCACGTCAACTCCTTCATCTTTTCTCAGGACGCTGCAGCACAGGTACGACACTGCATAGCACACAACTGAACAAACACAACATCCACAAATTGCTAGAAACAAGGCAAATTATCTGCAAATACCCTGCAAGATAAACTGTAACAATGATAGAAGCTAAATTTAGCACCTAGAGAAGCTGAAGATGCGGGAAATCTTAACTGCATTCGCTGCAGAAGCGGCTGAAGTAGAGATTCAAAGCCTTGCGCCTGAAAAATAAAAATAAATTGTCAAAGCAATGCTGAAAATGTTCTTGCATCATATTCACTTTACTTATGAACTCTATTTATCATAACCCTAAACCTATGTCTGATATGAGAAGTCTCATGTCCAGCTCACAATAGATTGTCCATTGTAAAAAATTGTAAAAAATTAAGTTTTATATATATAATTTACCTCCCTACTATAAAATCCAAATTGGTCGGGCTCGAATAGAATCGTGAAAAAGTCCAGAAAGAACTAACAGTGTTGTTATCGTTCAATGGTTTCTGTATGAATGCATGTGCACGTGTCCCTGAGTCTAAATAACATGTGGAAGAAATCACTGAAATAAATTGAAGGAATTTTTTGTGTCATTGACACAAATAAGTGTTGCGCTGGAAACATTTTGATGATTTATAAAAATCAGCTCCCAAAAGGCATCTAGAACGACTCCAAGCCGTCTCCTGATGGAATCTGTTGTCCTGCTTCCTTTATATGTTATGATTATGTATTTATGATAAGTGCTGTGCTTTGTGGCTTTTCTAAATTGGCCACAGCGGAACCTAAGGCAAAGTTCCATATGCGTGATGATTTAGCCGACCCAGAAGGTGCTGCAGCTGCACCGTGGACTTGTGGGAAGTGCCTCAGCACTTTTACTTGGATTTCCGTGCATGTTCTGCATCACATAAGCTCATTGGATTGCAAGTGCTTTATGAGTCTACAAAAGTAATCCTCACGTTACTGATTAACTGTCAGTGGAGCAGCCACAGACTTGACTCTCACAAATTCAACTTCCTCGCGTTCATAAATACTCATTTGCGTCACGGTATGCAACGGCTATTTAACTGTGAGATTTTTGGAGCTGACATCCAAGAATAAAAAACGCATTCTTTCAGAGCAGTGAAGCTGAAAACATTCGTATATGAAACACTTCAGTGCGTCACTCGAGCTCATGCAGGGGAGGTTTGATCTTTAATCGCCTCGTCCTTTTCCAGGAGGTCGAAGCAGCTCGACACAGTATGCTGAGGAAAATCTACTACCTGACTGACAAGGTACTCTTCTCCTTCACTCTCTCATTCTCTCTGATCTTCAGACGCTGCAAGGTGTTTATTGATCGCACCAATATTTCCCCTGGCTTCTCATGTTCTAAAGCTGTACTCTCCACGTTGTTCTCACAGACTAGTCTCTTCCTGCTGTTTTTCCATCTTGTATAACTTCATCCATCACTGTTGGACTGCTGGACTGTTTTCTTTTCCCATCTATGGCTCTTGGAGCTTAGTTTTTATTTAATTTGTCACAAATGTTCAGTATCCGTTGTGCTTTTATGTCCTTTGATTAATTATGTGTGTGGAGATCCTCTCGTTCTTTAGTCTTTTCATGTTGAAGGTACTTTGAGTTCTTTTTTTTTTGAAGGAATTCAGTTTTTCAATAAAGCCTTTCGGACAGTTTTTGCTTTGCCTAAACCTCACCTGATTTAGCACTTCGAATTATATAACAGTAGATATTATAATACACTAATATTGTATAACTAAACCCTCTATGTTCTTCTCACTTCCATCTCTCTATCCTCTTCATATCCAGGTGATGAGGAACCACTTGCTGCTCTTCCGTCTTCCCCAGCAGAACTCGGAGTTTGGATTCGACATGTACAAGCAGTTGCCTCCCATCAGGGCGAAGCGTTTGGGGGGGGTGCTGGGTCTGCAGGACGTCAGCGATGTCAAAGGAGACTGAGTGAAGCCGACTGTGGGAAAAACTAAGGGTAGTGATCCAGGAACAGATGATACAGAGAAGTGACAGTGTAGGACTGGAAGGAGGGATGAGCGAGAGCAGAGAATTCTGGGAAAGAGAAGTTGGCAATAGGGAGATAGTGAGGCCATCATTTAAAACAATAAAAGTGTCTCATCAAGATGGTTTGGAACAAGAGGCAACGTGGATAGAGAGAATGTTCTGTGGGCTTTTTTGCGACAGGAAAGCAGACATGAGGTCGACTCAGACAGAACTGAGTGAAGAAGCAGTTAAACTAGAGACCATCTTAGAATTTGATCACATCTTCGGCAACATCATGACATACTGACCATTGAGGGTGTGATATCATCAAAAGATGGTCTGTAGTTTTACCTTCGGTGATCTGCCAGTGGTCCCGCCCCTGTTTCTAAACCCCACACTTTCCGCTCCTTTGCTCAGATGACAACCGTCATTGGACTCGTCCTTTATTTTGATCTGAATGACAAATCTGTACCATTCCTGGACTGTATCTTGCACAGCTGAGATGCTTTTTGCTGTGAAAAACAGATAAACAAAGCCATTCCTGCTGTTACGGCTTTTAATAATACAGGACTATCACTGGAAATAATCTAAATGTCTGTGTTCTAAATTTATTCAAACCTCTCTGAACCACAAAACAGCTTAAAGCAAAAAAAATTCAAACTAGGCTAATAATGAAGTGCAGACACAGCGAGGTTTCCTCTAAAGCAAATAGGAGGAATTAAATATTTTTCTTTGTGACACCAGCACTTTGTCAGAGTTACTGTGTTTTCGCCACATTTGTAAAAACAACACAGTACGATTCTTGGCATCTCACAGTAAAGACTAATATCCTACTTAACAAGTGCCTGCAATTGTCTCATTTTGTGAATAAAACCAGATGTCAAATGTGTGTAAACTCCGCAGCAAATTTTGTAGCACCTGTGGCTGCATCACAAATACACACTGATGGAAACTGCAGCAAACATGTTTTTTCTTCAATGGGTTTTCATAGATTACAATGGGGTCAAAAACCAGCAATCAAAGAAAATGCATCCAGATGAGCAGGATGCTTTGCTCCCTCTGAAGGTCACTGATCAATAACACTCACTGTGACGACCCTCACTGACCAAGACTTTAACTTTTCCATTGAAGCTGCGACTGCTGCGTCAAAGAAATCAGTGTTTAATCAGATTTGGAAAATGCCCACAAGGTGCCGATGCGTGTCCGGTGCATGTGCTCGTACATCCCCTATTGTGCTCGGTTATATAAGAAATTAACTGCATCACATTTGCAGCTTTTTAGAACACACTGGTGAAGTTCAAACTTGTTAAACACAACACATGATCGCACATTTTGGCCATAACTTCAGAGTGTAAATTATATGGAGCCGTCTTGGGGATGAATTAATTGTGCTTTTTAAATAAAACAAAAGCATTTAAAAATAGACGCAGTACATTTGCCAGAAGAAACTTGTAAATTAGATTTTGGTGATTTCATTATCGTGGATCATAAAAATTCCATCCCACCCCAGTAATGTCCAGATTGCCTTGATTTATTGGTTCGGACATATGAAACTACAAATATGTGTTAAATATTTAATTTCGTTAAGCATTGCAAACTCCTTCATCATCTCATCCACTTCATCTCCTCCTGACTGCAGCTGGTGGTTTCAGAGCAGATCCGCTGTAGTTTTCTCAATTTCTAGAAATTATAGCGTGTTTTTTCTTTGGATAATGACCTTCTGCAACACTGCAGCGTAGCAGCTTCAAATACAGCAGGAGGAAATAACATGAAGATGGAAATGCAAATAATTCTTCAACAGGTACTGATCCAGAAGTAGAAAAAAATCATCCAGGGTTAAGAATTATTTGTTTTAAGGTAAGCTTGTTCATGCAAGACTGAAAACTGTTCAATAACAATACATGACATATTCCTTATCATTTAAATGAATGTAAACATGGGTTTTTCATTCCATGGAATGTGACGTAACCAGAAATGAGTCCCTTGTTTGGAGTTTTGATGTTTTCACTTCTTTAAGAAGTCTTTAATCCAATAATGGTAATTTTAGGCCTCAAAGTGTCCTTATAATTAAGTTAATGCTACTTTTACAAAGTTTGATCTACTTTGTTCTTTCTTTTTGAAAAAAATGGCATTAATCACGAAACCAAAGTGGAACAAATTAACCCACCGGAACTCCGCTTTTACGCCCTTTTCTCCTTTACATGATGTAATTGACAAAATATTTTGGGGACGTGAGAGACTCGTTTTGTATTTTTTCGTTTTGTACTCACTGTATTCAGACAGTCTGGAAGTCACATGGCCGCTGTTTCAATCCCTGCAACAGGTGGAGTCCGTCTTTTTCCAGCTGAACTGGAAGGTTTTAGTTAAACACAAACTTCTACAGCCTCCAGACAGGAAACAAAGTCCCTCTGACACTATGTATAAAATAAGATCAATCTGAAAAATAACAAACAAATTGGTTAACATTTTCAATCTGGGCCTTCTAACGCACTTGTTTTGTTTGCAGTCCATCAGTAATGCGATTGTGAAGGTGAATTTCTGTTTCTGATTAGACTGATTTGTTTTCACTTTTTGGTTGGATGTCTGTGCAGCTTGTCACATGACATGTCAGAGCGTGACTGGCACCAGAGAGCTTGATGTCACGTTGTTTGTTCATCCCTTTGTTTGTTTGTCTCTCTGGTAAAATTCACAAACCTGATTCTTTTTTTCGGTCGACAGATCTTTTTAAATGAAGAAAGGTCAATTGAGTTATTTGCTGCTCTGGATTCTTATTCCCAATTAAATTACTTGGCGTGTTATTAGCTGCTGAAAGACTATGGCACCTTCTGTGGGTAAGAATAGTGGTCACACGGTTCTCCTCACATCTGGACTGTGTTTGGTCACAATCATGGGAAAACATGCAGAATAGTATGGCTACAACAGCCGCAATCTGCAAACAGCACCATCTGCAAAACTGACCAATGTGATTCAAAAAGTTAACTACATGGAAACTAGATTATGTCTCAGGTTTCAACAATTTGATTGAAACACACTTCATAGCATCCACCGATTAGATTGGTATCATAGACTTAAGTTTTTTCTTCCGCCGCTCTGTCTGGATCGGCCCCAAAATATATTTATTTTTTCTTTCATGGCCGATGCCCCATCCGTCTTCATCCAAATCTGTAATGTAGTTTTTCAATAATCCTGCAGACAAACAAACTAGAATGGCACTCAGTGAAGCACATACATCTACCAAGGCCCAACAGGACCACATTGTGAAACCACATTTATATTCAGTTGAGCCGCGTTTTTTTGTGTGCACATTTTTTTCATTCAGATCCAGAAATAACTCTCAGAGAAATCAATGAAAGTGTTGAAAAACAGCCATGTAAATCTGGCAATGTAAAAAAAAGCAAATAAAAAACCCTGGATCTGGCCCAAGTCAAAGGGTTCTTTCTTGGTCTGTGTCCCACTCACCCACCGAGTTCTGTGGAAATCCGTCGTATAGTTGTAGTTTATGCGTAATAGTCGGAGGCGGCTGGTGATTAAAGAGCCGCCTCAGGTCCCGTGTTTGCCAAAAGTTTAAGGACTTACATTCTCACACTCTTATTTGGCCGGCTCCCTCGCACCCTGAAAATATATGTATTTAGACAGAAATTAACCAAATACAATTTGAAAACCCTTTCTATTGAATGCTCACAGGCGCTTACTTCCTGGCAGTTGCATTGTACAAGTATCTAATCAAGTTATGTTCAACATGTGTAAATAGGCTTTTTTCCTCAGGTTGCTGGAGGGGATGTTGACACGCCGCTACTGGTAATCATGCTGACAAACAAACAAATGGACAGCCATGAAAACATAACCTCCTTGGACGAGCTCATACTTTTTTACATGATCACTAACTAAAGAGTGCATGAGTGTGTTCAGGGTCTGCCATCCACATTTCTTCTGACTCTTATCTGGTGAAGGCAGGAACCAGTTTGCCGTTTCCCGTGAGGCCCTATCTTCTAGTAACTCCGATTCAAACCTTTCATAAATCGCGATGGTTTCTGCATCTGTCCTTTCTCGTTGACGCCTCAATCTTCTGCCAGCTGATACATTTTTAAAAACAGTTAGTAGTTTGAACTCTTGAACACTGCTGAAAACGAAACTTTCTACACAGCTGCTTTAAGCCAGGAAATTAAAAATAATCAAGAGGCCCTTAAACACCGCTGAGCCTAAACCTTTAAATAAAGAGCTTGGATGAGTAGAAAGTGGGTTCTTTGTTTTAATTCCTGCTTTGAGAGACGCATTAACACGCAGGGCAAGATTCAATATCCTGTAATTATTCCTCTTATAAAAGCCCCGTCTTTAATTCTTCTCAGGTGTCAAATCGGAGCCAAAAATTGCAGCATGAGGTGGAATCTAATATAAACCCCACGTTTTTTCCCAACAATCTTGGCTCTCGGATAGTCTAGTCAGTACTTACACAACCGCTGTGTGGATAGACCTGGGTAATAACATGGATATAGACGTGGTGTACTGTGCATAGGGCCACACCATGGGGGATAAGAGAGAAGGTGGGTCGCTGGAGGTGGTCTCTGGTGATCTGACCACAGGGAGCAGTTTGACGATTCCCTTCGATCCGGCTCGCAGTGCGGGAAGAATCCCTCCAAATCTCAGAACTGACAATGAGCTCATCTCAAGAATAATATGGTGGAAAACTACATAATTCAACAACAAGTGTGCTCCCCACATGCCTGTAGCCGACAGCCTGCGTGAGCGCGATGTGTTGAAATATCTGCTCCAACTGGCCAACAGTGGCAGAGCTGGGAAGAGACGGGAAAGAACAAGAAGTCCCAGACTGAGAGCTGTGGGACCTGCGTGTTGTTGATTTGAGGAGAGAATTGATTTCAACACGGTGAGGTTCAGTAACTCGGGTGTCGGAGAAGTCGATCAGTGCCAGTTTTTAAAAGGACGGAGACCAAACACTGACGGCTCCAACATACTAAGTGGCCTTTCTCCCTGCAGCCGAGTTGGGTCCAGATAGTGAGGATGAGATCAAAGACAAAAACAGGACTATGGATTAAGCCAAAGCTGTTTTAGTACTTGGTTTCAAAGCCATCATCAGTTAAAGGCTTTTTTGTTCAAGGACTTTCATCATTTTATCATTACACATTTTGTCGTACTTGTACACGCATGAAAAATCTGGTTTCCAATAAAAGTTTTTTATTGTATAATATGTGCCATTGCATTTATTGCTGGTGGGGAAAAGTATATTTACTCAATAACTGTCCTTATGTGTAATGTTTAAGTGCTTGTACTTTAATTGAGTATTTCTGTTTTATGCTACTTTATAATTCCATTCCACCACATTGACCTTAAATTATGAGTTACTTTGAAGATTCTGATAAAAATAATAAGAATTTGATACACACTAGCAGTCTGTCACATATATAGATATATATAAGTAAGTAAGGCATTTCTTTCACTAATAAGAGTGCTATTGAGAGATCTAATAACTTCCAACCACTGTTCATTTCCAGATTGGGATATCTCGATCATCATTGACACAGTGATATTGATATCAACCGCATTGTTTAGTCTTACATCACTGTATGAACTTTCTCCACATTCTACAGCACTTCACCTGCTCTCAGCACAGAAAATACTGTATTTACTAGAATGTCACCCGTAGTCGCAGCTAATTGCACACACTCATAGATATGAAATGTGCCTCATATTTTACACAAGGATCTCTTCAAAACTAAAGAAGGTTAAATATGCTTTAAAAGCTAGATGGTTCGTCCCAAGCCCAAACTCCAGCCTTCCATCGAGTATTCAATAATACTGGTGCAGTATTTTTTTATTTTTTTTATTTACATAATCCAACCAACACACAGCAATGGTAAAATCACCTCCCTGGTGGAAGTATAACACACACCCAAAGTCCTTGAAGAAACTATAGATGTTTGACACCATGATAGTGCAAAAAGGGCAAATATGAAATTGATAAAAAACAATGACAATATGTTAATTACCTCTTTATAATAATCAATATTAATAAAAAAATTAAATTTCTTCAAAAATGAAAGAGTTATTGATGTGTCCCTTCCATGAATTTCTTTAATAAGATTTGAAAGTCTGTATGAGCATGAGGAGTTCAATCATTAAAGATTAAAAAGCCAGGGCAGCTCTGGAGGAGCTTGTCCTCAAACCTGCTGAGTCAAAGGAAACCGCCCTCTTCAACATATTAAAGGCTTCTTCAGATACGCCAACCAGATCTAGAGTCCATTTTTTTTCCTTCATCAGTTGTCCAGTTATACTTTTAAGCCGCTTGAAGTGACTGCAATATCAAATGTTGGATCCATGTCCAAGAACACGCTAAAAAAATTTTCTCTGATGATAATGATGATCATAATAATTCAAGCTGTTTTTCCAAGATTGCTGAAAGGTTATAAAGATTAAATATTTCTAAGTCAGTTTGCCTATTATTCCTGGCCACTGCGTTGCTTTCTAAACTGACAGCGTTTAGCTCTCTCACTGCATTTGTTTAGGCTTTGACATCAAATGAAGTGAGCCTTGAAGCCGAACAGCATTTTCCATTTTTTCTTCAAATGCAGAGTTCTTTCACCGCAGCTACAGAATCGCTTTGAGAGCATCTTTAGAGGGCTGTGTTTAACATGCTGAGATCAAACGCTCTGTACGTCATTATCAGAGAGAATTGTGACTAAGGCTGAGTCCGCGTATGAATAAATTATGATTTGCCCTCAGCGTATTTGTATTTAAAAAGGTTGAATACGTAAACCAAATCATCAATCCCACCTTTATTTGCGACCATTATTTCTCAGCTTTAATTATCTTTATGGGGGTTTAAAAAAAATATAATGTTAAAGTTATTGATGTAGCAGTTTTTATTTAGCTAAGACATTTTAAATCTAGCTATAAGGAAAGTTGCTCTTATCCCAACAACTATTAAATGGATTGCCATGATTTTTTTTACAGACGTAAGACCCCAGATTGACTTTGGTGATGCAAAAAATTCATTGTGTTGAATATTTTGGTTTATGACTCCATACCATAGACTGTCTGTAAAGATGGAAAACATGTCTCCACTTCCTCTCATTGTTCAGAAATTAAGTCAAAAATATATAGGATACGAATGCTTCCATCTGTGCAGCAGTGATTAGGGATGGAGCTGGGGTATTAAGTTGGTCTCAGCTGTCATCGTGGCATTTCTGCTCTATTTTATAATAACAAATTAATATCAAACTTAAGAGAAAATGAGTGCTTGGACATACAGCAGTGTCATAAGAACTTCCTAAAATGCATTGTCCCTACTTCTAACATGGAGGAGGCGGGAATTAATGACCTATATCCCAGCCGGCCACCAGAGGGTGATCAAGACACTTTGTCTTCACTTTTGCAGAGCTGTGATGTTGACTATCTTTATATGCCGTCTAAGCCACATACCTTCAAAATTAAGTTCCCATCAGCCAAATCTGCACTTTGTCTTTAGTGCTAATTCGCAAATGTTAGCAAGCTAGCATGCCAATGTAAGTAAACCTGATAAACATTGCAGAATGTTAGCATTGTTGTTGTGAGCTACTAGCATGACTGTGGACACTTTGTATTCATGTGGAAATGCCAAATATGTCATGGCTCTAGCTGCAAAATTAAAATGTGCTGCTTGTCCCTGTCTCATGTTTAAGATAACTTTTTAGATCAAATGAAAACAGCTAAATAAGCCTCGGTGTGGTCAGAGAGACCCTCTTTCTCTTCTCTCTCTCACATTAAAAAACTTTGACGAAATCGAGCTCAACACACTAAAACTTATTAAAAGTCAACAGACAGATAGCTGCAGATTGAGAGAGCGCCCCAAGTCAAGATAAGCCGTATTCTTCAAAGACTCTGACAGCTTTATACAGAAAGATTTTTATGCTCAAGACCCCTTGCATATGGGAAATCCTCATTGTAATTCTCCTGCCACACCAGGAAGAGATGCTGTTCAGACAGCTGTCACTCTCCCAGCTCTCTGGTCCTACGCTCAAAAGTCTCCGACATGCTGGGATGTAAGTGGACTAAATGAGTGTCACCAGGTCCTAATGCATTAGGCGCTGTATTCACTGAAACTGATTATATTAGGGAGAGGACATGATGCTCTCACGATGTCTGGCTAACAAAGCCCTCCTTCAGGCCACAGCCGGTCTTATGGCACTTTGAGAAAACCAGAAGAGAGAGAAAGAGACGAAAAAGAGACGGAATGCAAAGGCTAGAACTGCAATCTGCAACTGATGTTAAACTTGTAGAAAGGAGTGCGTGTGGCATATTGAGTTAACATATTTGCATGCCTTTACTTTGTTAACGCATGTTTATGTGTGTGTGATGTGTAAATTAACTGTATTTGATAAAATGCATACAAAAACAAACAAAAGAACACATTGAATACAATAATGCTATTGCTGAGGAGTTGGTATGTTCATTTCTTGTATGTGTGTGTAACTTCTGTGAAGCCAGTAGCCCTCTCTCACTGGGCGAATCATAAAGAAATATGAGACAAACCAGGCAGAAAACATTTGTCTGTGTCTACATTTACACATGCTTTATTTTCCTAATAAAACCAGTTTCATGCGTAATAACACCCTCAACCTACGTCAAATGCCGGGTACATGTTCGAACTGGCTTCAACTCCGTGTTTGCGTCAGTTTGCCCACTGGTATCTTGTTCTTGCTTGTCCACTTCCTCTCTTTCTCTGTAATTCAGGGGATGATTAATTATTTAAACCCCAGCTAACGAGGGTCGTGACGCTCAAGCTGGGCTGAGACGTGCAAATCTGAAGGGGCCTTGTGTCCCAGGATGAAAGCGAGAGAGTGAGATCCACCAGATTATTCTTTCTGGCCCCGTCCAGTGATGAGAAGAGGCTGCAGTTTTTTAAAGAGATGAGTTATTTTAGCTTTAGGCCATCGCGAATTCCTCCACTTCCGCTGTCAGCGATCTGTGTGTGTGTGTTTGGAGTAGTGTTAGGGGAAGAAACATAAAGAAGAGGAAATCACTACAGATGGAGAAGGAGAGTAAAAAAAAGAAAAGCATTCCATTGGAGCAATGTGAGTTTGAGGTTTTGTAACTTAACTGTCTCTTCTTTACCGGGTTCAGGTACACAAACCCAAATGATGATTGCCAGAGACAGTCCACAGTTTAAGGATGTGCTGTTAAAGATGCTGCTTGCAGTGATGAACTGACAGGAAATTCGATTGACTCTGCCAAGGAGAAACACTCGACTTTGTAGGGCTACTTGACATTTTAAGGATATTGAGAAATATTGGAGCATTTAGTTGCTAAAGATCCAGATGTTTACCACAGTTTGTAAACAGACATGACTAAAAGTGAATATTAATTCATGCCAAATGCCAAATATGTTATTAACTGTTAGAAACTCTAACATTCTTGCCAAAGAAACTTGAAGGGATTATAATATGTCAATATTGTGTTTTGTCTTTCTGTCTGTCAGCAGGATTACTTAAAACTACTCGGCTGATTACCATGAAATTGTTTGTTGAGGGTTTTTGGAAAATAACCCAAGAAAGAACCCAAGCGGTTCTGGATAATCCAGAAATCCTTGGATTCTGGCAAGATGTGGTGTAAGCCTTGGGAGAAGTATTCCCCGATCACCCTTCTAGTCGATTCACTTTGCTCACCAGCTAGCATCTTATCAAACAGAAACAATAATAAATATCAGCTTTCCTTTTTTTTTTCATGTTTGTTCCCTGATGAAAGATGAAAGTGCAATATTTTCTCAGTTTGGTCTCCTAGGATTATATATCTCTCTTTGCTTGTAAATTCTCTGCTATGTTGCTAACTTTGCTCTGCTGTTTGGTGCTGGACAGCTAGCATACGCACAGGTTATCAGGTTTCTTTTCAGTTGAAAACAGCAGCATGTAGCTGCCATGGGAACATGAAAGCAAACCAGATCCATAATGCTTTTACGTCAGATTTAAATTTAGCTGCGAACTTGTAATAACACCGATCAGTGCAAACCAAATGTGGAGAAACTTGTTGTTTCTGGTGCTCACTCATAACACAAAGCAACAGTGGGCACATGCCAAGAAAGCTGTGATGTTATCGTTCCTCAAATGCTACATATTTTGAAAATCTGTACTTAAAGCCCCTACAAGGAGCTTTTCATTGTCATCTTCATTGTTAAAGTGATAACACAGTTTGCGTGTAGACGAGAGGCCCAAACACACAGGGAAAAGTTTGTTGCATAATATCCGCAACTGTGTAGACAGACTCGCACTCCTTTTAAAGGGATTATCAAATTACTAATTATAAAAAACACTTGTAGTGAATGAAAGCTGCTTGTTTTATACGACTCGATTTCATGCAGTTTATGTAAAAGAGCATAATGAGTTTTAACTGAGGACACAGAGAAAATACAACAGACTTCTCTCGACGTCAATAAAAACATCTCTGATGCACGTTTCTATTTTCTGCACCCGTCTGCACTGCTGATATACATAAATGATGAGTCAAACATCCAAACACCCCAAGTCCTGTTCTGTCTTCACCACTTCTCAGCCAGATAAAAACGTTTACATTTACGTAAATGGAAAAGGTGTAAAAGCAAATAAAGCTTTTCCATTACAGCCATTAACCTACAATCAGGACAATGATTGTCTGATACAAGAGGTCAGAGTGAATGAGTCAGTGCCCACTAATTAATCAGACCAGACACAGTGTGTGTGTGTTTGTGTGTGTGTGTTTGTGAGAGAGTAAACCCTTTTAAATCCATTAAAAGCATCAATACTAAAGTGACTTGGAAAAATAACTTTGTTTAATCATTATCTATTCAACACCCTCAGTGAGTCCTGGTGCACTAACACAAACACACACGTAGCCTTTAAAACACAGCTAGATATTGATTGTGTTTGCAGGATGTGCAGGATGATCATATTTGGAATTAAGTGGATCTGTGTAATGCCCCAGCGATGCCCCCGGGCAGTGTATGTGTTCCTGTTCTTGTTCTCATGTCTCGGTCGGGACTCTAACCTAAATGCCCTCTGACACACTGGGGGACTCATGTAACTGTGGAGACAAACACTGAGGTATTTTAAAGTTAAAGATCATGGTTACGTTAAGGTTAAGCATTTGGTTCTGGTGGCTAGGGTTTGAAGCAGCCAAAATACACCACTGACTCAGAGGCGACCTTCACACCAGTTCACTGATTGTGTCATCATAGTTGCCGACTTGAATTATTATATTCGCGACCTGTTCACAAATCAGTTTCTGATCTAATCTGTTTCAATCCCCAAGAACCTTCAGATTATTCAGAGATCGGGGGTCACACATCGGACTATTAAAACTCAATTAAACAAGATTTATTGAGAAAGAAAATCACAGTTGATGCCAGAAACACAGCGGAAAGGACCTGAGTGCAGAACACAAAGGCAGGCTGTTGATAAAGAGAACCAGGCTCAGAGGAAGACCAGTGGAAAAAGGGTTCAGGCAGACACGCAGAACCAGACAAAAGGATACTTCATTTGAGGAACACGAGGAAACATGTTCAGAAACAAAAAAAACTATGAGGATCTGACACAGACTGGGGACAGAGGGCTGGATTAAACAGTGCGGGACTGATTGGAAACCAGGAACATATGTGTATATGCAGAGGATAAGTAGCAGGTGAGTGGGAAGTCTGCCCCCCCCCGTCCATTTCAAGGAATGGATTCCAGACATTGTTAGAAAAAAGTCCAACATGGCAAGTGGAGAGAGTCTGGAGATGAGATCAGCAGAACAGGAGGGGAGGACAGCCTGAAGACGGGACAGCCGATGAACAGCACCATGGTGGCTGGAGAGCAGGAGATATAAGGATTTCCCAGAATGCCCAGAGGCGGAGCGACCCCGGACAGACTGTCAGAGCACCACTCAAGAGGATGACCCAAACTAGTGGGTGTTGGTTGGACACCTGTGGAGGCAGGGCAGCCACGTGTGGGTGAATGAGGGTCCACTCTGGAGTCCGCTGGTAAAGTGGGTCTCCCCTGAAGGTAGAGCAAGACACCAGAGTCCACAACCATCAGCCAATGACTGGGGGCCGGCATGGGTCTATGGGACAACAGGAAATGTGATGGTAGGTTACATGAGCCATAATGTAAGAACATGTGTTCCTCCACTGGTGAAAGTTTTAATTAGGGGAGATGTAAATTTACCGCCTATATACGCAAAGGTAAACAATGATGGAAGATGTGGAGAATGCTATCCATCGATCAATCCATTGGGTGAAGTCCCTTCATGGTTTGCTGTGGTTTAAGGCACTTTGGTGGGTCACCTGTTTGCTGGATTTTACAGTTGCAGTAGTGGTGAGTACATGATGATAGCATCCATAGATTTTCACTTAAACTTAGATGAGAGTATGATGGGACATGAGCCAAGAAAGAATTTTTCTGACACTTAATTAGGGGACTGTTATTTGTGCGCAATATTGTGAAGGTTAAAAAACGATTTAAATGTGGTTTCATTAGGGGACTATTGCTGTTCTAGTTTGTTTGTTTGTCCATATAAAGCAATGATACATTTGATACATAGTTTCTAGTTCTGAAAGATTTAAATCAAATTCATACCAAAGTTTGAATAGAAATATACCTTTATCTTCATCTAGCATCTGCTCTGTTTATTTCCACCCCCTGTTTTTCAGTGAAATCTTCCAGTTTCTTCTATTTAATTCAGTAACTACGCTGGGTTTTTGAATCCTGTCTCCGCCCTTTCAAGGAATTCTTCTGCACCTTGTGGATTTAACATCACAGATATACGCCAGTACCTGTTTCTTAGTTATTCATTCATTCCCTGCATTGTTATTCCCCAGGTGGTGAAGTTGCTTCCTTTCCTGATGCATCCACCAAAAACCATAGTACTCTCCATCTCACTGCCTCCACCACAGAAACCTGAAAACTCAGTCGACACTGAGGATTGTTAACTCACATATAGTTTCATACCTGTAAAAAAAAATTGCTTTTGATACCTCACACCTCCTGCATTAGTGTCTCTATCTCTTCTGTTATCAAATGCAAATCTTTATAATCTCTAATGGAAACCTTTACCTTCAAAGACCTAATCCTGAAAGACAAAACCTCATCCTGTATTTTTACTTGACAACACAAATATTCATCATGACCTTATTTCTGTTAACAGCTGATTACCCACTCACACACAGACACACACACAAACACACACACACACACATTTGTACAGCTTCTTAGTGAGGACATTCTTTGGCATAATTCATTCCCTAGCCCCTTACCCTAACCCTAACCATCCAAACTAAATGCATAACCCTCACCCTTAACCTAACCTTAAGCTCATTCTAACCCCCAAACAGTCCATCAAAGGGGGTCACCAAGGGAGGACTGGCCAATATGTCCTCACTCCCTAGGTTGGAGACTCAAACCGGTCCTTAAAAAGATAGCTGTCTAAGAGCACTCACACACGCGCGCAACTGGGAAATCTGGAATTTCACCCCAACTTCCCTTGTCCTCATCCCCTCATCCAGACATTAACTTTTCCATAGTGTGTGATTCATTGTGTGAATTTGAGAATCTTTGAATTATAGAATTAGAGAAGTGGATTTGTTTTTGGTTTTGGAGATCTCCCTCCGGCAGCCTGGCTCAGATGTGCTTCAGTCACACAACTGTTCTGGACTGGGGAGATAGCAGTAGGTGGTCGTCTACCTGCGGCTTCGACTCACTCACAGCCAGCTGGCAGGACCGGCACATTCGTTCTGCTGTGTGTGTGTGTGTGTGTGTGTGTGTGTGTGTGTGTGTGTGTGTGTGTGTGTGTTTGTGTGTCTGTTTGCGTGCCAGCGTGTGTGCTGCTGTGTTTACATTCTATAGGAGCAGATGTGCATGACACTTCTGCGTCACAACACTCTGACCCTGTGGACTCCACAGCTTCCCAGGTCTGTCTCACAGAAACGCTCCGCACATCAGACAGAAACAACAGTTCCCAGAACAGATTCAAACATGTAGTTTGAAAGGTATGCATGCTTCTGAACTGCGTATGCATATACATACGTAATAGGTGGACATGTTGTGGGTGATGAAAAGCAGGTAAAAAGGGCTCTATTTCCCCTGCAGTTCTTTTTATATCGATGTAAACCTACTGAAATTATAGCTGAAACTGCTCTTGAATATCGCATCCGTTATATTATTTCAAATGAAATGTGATGAAAGACAGAGCCCTGAGAAAAGAAAAACAACCTGTTACTGTTTAAGTACTTGCAAGGGAAAAGGAAAGCGACAGTAAAATAGATGTAGTCATTACAACATTAGTCTGGAAGTTGTTTACTCCAGATTAAAATTGATCAACAACTCTAAAATGGATTAACTGTCAAAACACAAACACAACAAATCGCTGTCTTTGAAGTTATTAATTTATATTTTTTACTAACTGTTGTCCTTCAACTTTGATTGTTTCTGCTAATTTTCCCTTAATGCATTAAAGTTCTCTTTAGGTCGACTGGGCTCCTTGATATCAGGTCATAGATTTTGACTCACGGCAGATTCAATCACTGGGTCATTTTAGGATGAGGAGGAGACTGATAGGGTGACAAATTATGGCTGACGTTGTTTTAAAGTTATACGTGCCAACAAAATGTTTGGCTTGAGTTCTCCTCAGCAGGAATGTCTATCGCTCTCCCCGAGGAGGGGAAGCGAAGGCATCATAAATTATCTCCACCAGAAAAAAAAAGCCTGACCTCCAGACTCCGAGCTTGGAGGAGAGCGATGGATCTGAAGAACTGTTCTGAGCTCATCACTGCACTCATCCATCATTCCTCCAGAACACATTAGACAATGAAATGCACACCAGCTGTAGCATTACTGTCAGGTCCGTGTAGAAAGAACAGCCCTAGATATTCTCTCAATAAGTCCCTCAGGGTGCAGGTTGTCACTTCAGAGGAGCTGGATGTTTCCTGGACACCCCCCCCCCCCCCTCCTCTGTCATGAAGCTGGCACAGTGAGACAGGGCTTTCTGATGCTCCATTATGCATGTTTGTATAGCTCGTCTCTGTCAGATTAACCAGCTACTGTAGGCGCAGGATATAGACTATACATTTCCTGGGATTTGTTTGGCTCTGCTCTGACTGGATATGCAAATATAGTAAACGTTGAGTCCAGAGAGATGAGACGACTCAGGGAATTGAGCTCAGGTTGTTGAAAGCCTGGTAAGGTTATACATGTGCGTACGTCACATATGGAGAAACATGAGCCGCATCTCCTTTTGTCGGAAGGTATCTTTCAGTTTAATCAAGTCATGACGACTGGTTCTGTGGATGTGTTATGGGATGATTGACTGGAGGATGGAACATGTGTGGGCAGTTGTAAATGTGGATGTAGCACTTCCACGCTGCAGCTATATCAGAATAGACTTGTATCTCAGCGGATATTTCTGTTGGAAAGCTGGCAATGCAAGGCAGAAACACATTTCTTGCATTTACAATTTGAAAAATTACTATTTATTACAATATAATTAATTTAATATTCTGCTACAATTTACGTTATGTTGGGCTTTTTCAAATATTTATATTTTATAGATGTGATCTGTTGCACGTGACATCTATCGCATATCTGTCCGTCCTGGGAGGGGGGATATCTCACATGTGACTCCCCCTGGGGATTTCGCTTTTTTTTCTTTCTGCAGTTTTTCCTCACTCTGGTTGAGGGTGAAGGACAAAGGATGTCCCACCTTGCACACTGGTATGGACAGATGTGACACCAGGAGCTCAGACGATCACGTGAGGATTTACATCAATTCTCGATACTGAAATGAGAATAAAACAGCTGTTCTGGGACACCATTTTCTCCTTTCTGTTCGTAAAGGATGGTCCAATGCTTCCTATATGCTAAAAGAGATAAATTAGGATAAATTGCAAATTCAGACGTGGGGATTACATAAAATTACTGGCACAGTTTAAAGTAAAATAGCATTATTATTAACTCGTTAGCCTGTAATAGGAGATTTAAATAAAAGAAGGTATGGATTTTTATATTTTCAAGTCAAATCAGCTTTAACCTAGGGAAGTAATACACAAATTACGATGACAGCTTGCAAGCGAGAACAAAAACAATATTCAAACAATTTGGACCTCACAGTTTCCAGCATCTGCTCTTCAAAGCTTGTCACTTAAAACGAACAGTTAACACACATCTATCCTGAATGACTTGGTTTATAGGTCAGACTGAACATGTCGTGGTTTCAGGGGGGATTCATTGATCCAGTATGAATAGAGGCAGACTAAGCTCATCCGATCAAATGCAGTATTGTGTGAGCATGAAACGCATTGGACACAATCTGACCACATGTGCCAACAATTTTAAGCATCACTTACACACAAACACATGCACACACACATACACACACACACACACACACACACACACACACACACACACACACACACACACACACACACACACAGACACAAACAAACACACGCACAGACACACACACACACAGACAGAGACACACACACACACACACACACACAGAGTTTGGTTCTGTATTGACTCAGCAGCACCAACGACGTCGGTAATCACTTGAGTCGGCTCTTTACTGCTTCTGCTCTGTTCAAAGCTAAATCCTGGCGAGGAGTGAGAGGTTAGTGAGGTGAAGGACAAACAGATCACTCTCTGCATTCAGTGCCATCACGTCTTTCATCTTCATTCTCTTTATGGAAAGAAAAACGACAGTCAGCTTTTCTAAAGTTGTTACACTGCACCATTTCTTACTAAAACTATTTAATTCTGCTGCATTAAACTATATGGACGGGAACAATATTTTAAAAAGGAATCACTTATGGGAAAAAAGCTTGAGAGAATAGTTTGATACTTGGGGAAATATGGAAAGATTAACACCACGTTCATGTCTGTGTAGTAAATAGAAAGCAAGTGGCTAATATAGCTACGTCTAAATTCAAGAGCTGCATCCTTTTAAGGCTTTTCAGAAGACCGATCCCATCACAGTGGCACCAGTAGACTTCCCCATTTCAAAGGCTCCTTCAAGTGCGACCGACAAAAGCGCAGTTTCAATCCCGAGCAACAAAGGATCCAACTGTTGGATGCTTCTCAGGCTTATCCCAGGATTCATTCACAAAGGTATCAGGGTTTATCAAAGAAGGAACAATCCAACGGTAAGAGCAGGACAAGCTGGTGAAAACCTTCAATGATCTGACCGACTCATTTGGACTACACAGCCCAAGAAGACCCCTTGTAAAAACAAATGCCGTTTTCTTAATGTTTTTTTGTTGTTGTTGTTACAATGGAATTAAGTACAATGTTAATATATAATATTTGAAGGTGCTATTACTGTCTTTGTTTTACCTTTGGACAGAGCCAAACAGGGTCATTCTTCATCTTTCAGGACGAGCAAAAATAACCTGTTGATTACAACCACATTTCTTAAAGCTATTGGCTAAACTTCCTGTTTCATCAACACATTGTTCTTCACAGTAGAACTCTGATGGTTTCAACTGATGTGTGGGACTCATGCAATTGGCCCAGATCTCACAGCCTCCCTCCACACACGCCTCCTCTCACTGACTTCTCACTTGGCTTCCTCCTTCCTCTAGCTGAAAATTGTTTTTCGTCATGACGATCGAGGCTGAAATCGAAACACAAACCTGTGAGCCCTGCGTAAATGCCATCATTAACGATGTAAATGATGGATAATAGATTATTGATCCAAAACTAATCACCAAGCAAAATTGAATCCACATTTTCGAATGTTACTGCACCAATCATTCTTGCAAGGTGATAAGTCAAATTGAGTCTGGTACAGGACGTCCACTTCTTGTGTTGCAATTGTTTTTTTTTTCTTTTTGAAGGCCCCAAGAACCAAACCGCCCCGATCCCCCCCCCCCCCCCCCCCCTCCCCTCCCCGGGGGAACAAATTGCAATCAGAGCTGAACTCTGAAGTTGGCAGCCGTGGCCCGTGAACTGTGTGTTAGTTTGAACAACAGTGGCCTAATTGTTAACATGTTTTTCCTTTCGGCTGTTTGTTTTCAGTCATTTAAACACATTGGCTGACTACAGGTTTTAGGCAAGATAATAAATCAGCAGTGTCCCCTGAGAGGAAACATTAGGCAGCCCTCGTGGATGTTTTTATGACACAGTGGTTGGGATATTAATGGTGTTTATGTATTTTTTTCTGTTGTGTTTGTTTTGTATGATTAAACACTGACACTAAACACAGCAGCTTGACTTCATGATTTTTTGTTTTATTGTATTTTGGTTCCCCAGCGTTTTCAAGCATTTTAGCCTTTTCATGTGATCCCAAATATAATAGGCCACTCTTCTGACACAAAAATAAATTGTGCCATCTTTGAGCAATTACCAAAGAAATATTATTATGATTATAAATGCAAAATTTATTTGAAAACTAGACTAATATATCTATATATTTCTAGAGTTTGCCTTTCCCATGTGAAGAATGCAGCAGGAGATGGTGTGGGACAGATATGTTCAACAACAACAACAATAAAATCTCTGGGGCTTTCAGTCAAGTGTGATCAGAGCATCCATGAGGCCGTGATGTTTAAATGTAACTTTGGAAAGCACGTTTACATTTTACAGCCCCGAACACCAGAAGCTCTTGAATCTTGTTTTCTTTCCAATTTCCCATCTCTGTCTACAACTTATACGTTCATAGCACCTTCGTTTCATCCAGAATCATTTGTCTTTTGTGAGCGTTTTTTATTTTATTTTTACATCTGTTGCGTGTTAGAAATGTCGTCAACAAACCCATTCAGTCCAGTTGCAATTTTCCAGACTTTTTTCCATGTATGCTCACATGTGCTCCCTTGGACATTGGACTTCAGGCCTGGTTGAAAAAGATCTGGAACATGTTGGGAGCAACTGACTCTGTTGTTTGCTTTACAGCCTCTTCAATCAGTATGAGTTCCTGTGTAGGCACTCACACTCATTTCTACACACTACAATCCCTGCTTCTATACAATTATCTTTTATTTTAATACATTTGCTTTTCAGGCATTTTGTCTCAGAAAAGTATATTAGCTTTTACCGCACAGTCAAAGCCACACTGGGGTGGTGGGGGGAGGGTGGGGTTTAATGAAGCAGTGAAATGCTGGCATGGCTTCCCATCGATGTTTTAATGGAACTGTTTGTTGCAAATTGCACAGGCCCGAACAGGTCAGCAAGCTTATTTGACCAGTTTCTAATTTATGGCAATCATGTCAATGGCCGACTGTGAACAGCAGAGAGTTTCCCATTGACCATGAGGCAGAGTATTGACACAAGCGTCTGGTAAACAGCCGATTCAGGACTGCAGAGATGTGAAAGCAGGAGCTAAAATAAGATCCTCAATAAGTGCTTATTTATCTAGTCAATGGAGGACTGGTGGAGAAGCTTTTTCATATCAAGTTCAATTCATTTGAAAACCTCCCTTTAAGGCTTTACTGTGTTACTGCATACATCGAGTATATCACTGTAGCTTTTCCAATTTTCCAGGTTTGTTGAAATCAGACTTGGGCACGACTGAGTCTTTGCAAGAATCAGGTTTGTACAGAACCACTCGCATTAGCACGTTGGACCAGAGAGTGAAGCAAACTTCAGAGCATGTCTCCTCAAAACTGGAAAAACCTCAGGACGTATACAGTTTGGTGCTGTGCTTTGCCTTGAGTTGATTGTTGCTTTGGGTCATAATGATTTAATGTTGTGTGTCTGGCACATCAACTTATTTGACATTAAATAGTGTTGCAAATGTATTTAGCTCCACTTGTTTACTTTTCATGCCCACCAACCTTTTGCCAAATGCCTGAAAGGGGTTTTGCGGCATTTGCACACATTGTCAAATTTTATTTTGTGTGGTTCTAGCAGCTCTGCAGCTGCAACAAGGCGCTTCCTCACAAATTCTCCTCATGAATAAGGTTTCATGCTTCTCAGCCAACACTTTGGCACGCACAGCTTGCCCGCATGACATTGTCTTTCCTGTGAAAGATGCTGGTTGGGCATCAGAACATCAATCCAACCACATTTGACCTCGCAAATCATCCAGAGTCCCTTCATGTTTCCAGTTCTTATGAAGCTTGACACACTGGCTTGTCACTTACCTCAAAATAGGAATAATAATAATAGTTATAATTATTTGTCACATTTTCTGAGACACTTTGCATCTGCTTCTCTTGACAGTCGTCATGATGCTTGTAAGCAATGACTCGACAACAGCATGTTCCCCCTGACAGTGACAAACAGGTATAGAGCCAGAGGGAACAACCATGACAGATGTGTTAGTCTTCTATATTATTTTCTTTTATGACGGACAAAAAGATTTGCTTTGATGAGAATGTAATTAGGTCGATTCTTCAAATCTCTTTTGACCGATTGCTTTCAAATGTACACATCTGATATCAGGTTCATACATAAAAATATTATTTTTTTTTTTTTTTTAAGAGAAACGTCTTTTCTTTTTAAATAGATATAAAGAATTTTCCAAAATTTTCATCAAATATTTTATTTGAGACTTAGATAAAACCAGCCTGTCCCTTGTGTTTATGGTCGGAAATATGCTAAATTGGATCATGAAATTATAACCCACATTTTTCACAGCATGAGAAAACTGTATAAACTCATCTAATCTGAAGTTACGCTCTGAAATGACACTTTTAATAGATTAAGCTGAAACAAATCTGTCAAATTAGCAGTAATTAAAAACAAAGCTTGAGAAAACGTTGGTCTTTAGTTTTGGTTGAGCCACAGCAAGCACATGGAAACCCTCATGGCTTTTTCATCATGTTTTACACTGTGAGGGGAGATTTTAAATTGCTATGTGATAACAGACCCTTCTGTTAAATTGCAAGTCTGGATCTGGTATCAGAGTATCTGATGGGAAGAGATGACCTATTATTTCCTGTGAGCTCAAAGGTCAACACCTCCCTTTGATTACACTGTTATCATGGGGAATTCTTCAGAGGACGTTATGCTGGGATAAACTATTTTGTTTTGAGAGGCCTGTAGTCTAAATATGGGTAATAGATGTAATCATGCTATTTAATGTTGTATATTCCACTCACATACACACACTAATGAATTTTACTTTATGCAGCTCACGTCGGTGCCAAAACCTTCACATCTAATAGAAATGGAGATATGAGCTGTTTCCAACTCTGGAACTCTATCCGGCTCTGCGAATACACAGAGTGTAGAGATAGGATTTAACTGATTACCATGCAGACAAGAAGAAGACCATTGCAGCTCTGACTGATCAAACTTGGTTGCCTCTTTCTGCTATCAAATATCTAGTTCTCCCTCCTCAGACGGTTGTGGTTAGTCTGATTAGCAGCATGGAAGAGCCGGCAGCCAGAGATGTGATTGCGGTCCTGGACTTGACCATTGAAAAAAACAGTGAAACACACACTCAAACCATTTTCTGCCCCAGTGGTTCATTCCAGCCTCGTAAAAAAAGAATCAGGAGTTCAACATTGGGGATTTTGGGGGCTAATTTCTTTTCTTAAGGAGAATCAGATGACACGGTTTAATCCTAACGTCAGTCTGTGTATGAAGCTACTCTATTAGTTTAGCCTTCCCCTCTTTGTTATCTCTATGCCTGTGTCCAAATTCAGGGGCCCCTTCATTCGGAGGCTGCCTTGGAACACCGGCTGCGGTACAACGCGGCTGTCACATTTCACAGGCTCCTCCAACATCCTATTTTTCAAAATCCTTCTCTGGACAAGTTATCCCAGGATTCATTGCGCTTCCGTGACCCAGTGTCTTTCAAAGAGATAATTAAAACGTCTGATGCTTTACAGCTAATGGTTCATTTGTTGATAAACCTGGGTGGCAGCTAAAGCCAAGCTGGTGACACAGGTCTCGGAAATCCTATCTTACTGGTTATTGCAGAATTAAGTTCAAGACAGTTCTCGACCTACTTTGCTGTTTTCTTTGTCATTTCCAATATTCTCTTCCTCGCCCATCTCCAGTTATTTCAACTCTCCTTGACTCGTTTTTCGCCAAACTTTCCTTCTTGTGCAGAGCATAACCTCGTTGTTTGTTCTGCATCAAGTTCTTCCAACGGCACTTCCAACTATTTAAGAATTTTTCTTCAGGCGTTGGTGTTTTGCGACAGGGGAGGAAATTAAATCCAGCGAGAGATTTTACCTCTCAAGCCAAGATCTGATGTCTGCCTCCAAATTTCCTGCTGCAAAACAAACACCAATTGTCAAGAGAATTGTAACTTTTTAGTTTTTCGTTTAAATAAATCTGCCTGAATCTCTTTCTCTCCCTCCCTCACACACACACACATACAAACGCACACACACACACACACACACACACACACACACACACACACACACACACACACACACACACACACACACACACACACACCCACACACACACACACACACACACACACACACACACACACACAGACTTATATGTCCCCACAGGAGTTTACATCAACTGGCCTTGAGCAAAAGTGCACAAAATCAAGCAGGAAATGTGATATTTATTGCCTTAAATGAGGTTCCTGTGCAAACCTGCACTGACAAGGAATGTGAGCTTCTTGGTCTTTACTGCGTCAACATGTCATACAGTTTGAACCAATGAGACAGAACCATTAAAGACAGATGGAAGCAATGGTTCAGGTCCCATTTGTTGAGTAACAGGACGACGATACATAAGATGCGTTCTGGTTCATTAGCTGTCATGTCAAATCTCTGCGGAGGACTTTGTTTAACAGCACAAGTTTACGAGGCACAAGGAGAGTTGTTTACAGTGACCGGGACACAGTAAATTGGGAGACACTTCCTGATGGCCCCCGGATAAAGGGAAAACACACACACACACCACCTAGCAATGCAGGATACTCTTCCTAATAGACCCAGACAGCTTTGTATTTCACATTTATTACATTAGACATCAAGAGCGAGTTGCTTCCTGCCGACTCTGGGGGTAAACAACACGCTCCCTGCTGCATGACAACATCTGTCAATGCATCTATCTGTTAGCTAATACAGTTAAAAGTGATGGATACGGTGATGTTTAGTCTATTGTAATTCTTTTAAAGGAGGCAAAAAACCTGCGGTAAGTGAATGGGAAACACATGCGTCAATAAATCAAGAATTTACTGCAGTTTTAAAAAGCATCCCTAGTCTTTCAGCCCCTGAAATTTGTTTTAAAACAGAAGTTAAAAATCACTGTGTGGATCCCGTATAAAGGAAATATATATACATATATAAGTTTGATATGCACTGAGGGAATAAATCAGCTCAAGTCAACTCAATAATACAACATGAGGACTCCCCAGATTCATCGTCTTTCTGGGGCAGCTGTGCTCAGTCATCAGCTGCATAAACGTTGCTGAATATGGAAATAACTTCATAAATAGTAAATGTTTAAAGCAATCTGCACCATCATCTGCACTGGTGGAAAGTAATTCTGCACAGGTCCGGCACTGATACTCCACATAATGCCACATAAAATTAACCAGATGTGGCTGAGTGCACGTTGATGGGGCTGCAGCGCTGCATTCAAAGGATCAAGATATTTATGTGGTCGAATGAATCCGTGGGTTTCAAGTGTCCAGCTCCACAGAACATACAGTTGACCCAGAACTTTGACATATGTGCAAAAAGAGGGTACGTAAAATGAAATCACACAGCAGACAATAAAATATCAACAGGGTTTTTCAGGCTGAGTTTTGAAACCAAGGCTGTTAACAGAAAGAGCCAGTTTCAATCTGGGTTTCTTTGTTTCATTGGCGAGTGATCGAACGCAAACAAAGGGTCAGATCGTTCCGATCTTTTAAACACTAACATGTACAAAATGTTTGAAAAAAAGAGAAAATTTTATCACGTAGTCAGGTCACAAACAGATCATTATGAGCTTCAACATCATTTCAAAGGGAATATTTCAAAAAATCAATATCTTTCTTCTTTTGTAATGATGTGAAGCTGTCAGACAAATCTAACATGAACGATTTGTGAGGTTGATTTCTCAAGAGAAAGAGCAGTAAGAATTATTCAGTGGCGTGGACTCCAGAGAGCAACAGACTGTTTGATTTACGTACCAGAACATTTACAAAAGTTGTTTATATTTGGTTCAGAGGATGAGGACCATGGAAGAAAATTTCATTTCATTTATCATTGTGCATAGATGCATTAAAGCAGATGTGTGTTTCAGTGGCAGTCGTCACACTGTGGAATTCACTACTGGGGTTGTGTTTGGACGAATATCATCCATCAACGATATTGGCTGAGTCCATCCTCGGTTGGTCTGTTTGGCGATATATATATATATTCATTATATATATAATTCATTCAGTCCCTCCTGACTGTCTCTGTCTTTCTCTCCAGCTCACACCTACACACAGACACGTGTCATTGGATGTAACTGTAAACTCAGACTGGGTAAAAACAACATAATTTGGATCTTACCGAGTAAAGTAAAAAACAGATATAAAAGAAACATTTGAAAATTTGAATATATATTGATAAGTTATTGTTTTCTTCATTATGGGGTTTATGCTATATCGCACATTGATGTGTAATTTATGGACCTTAACTGCAATTGACAGCCCATCTATAAGTGTTGTTAATCCATGTTTCAGGAATGGGGCAAGAATAATAAGATTGTACATATGTTTGATTGTGAATCACGTTTTTCTGGTGTTGTGAAATTATCACGAGTGAAACGACCAACATAATGAATGAATGAAGAAGGCCACTTTTTAATATCTCCATCTCATCCTCCGTCACCCATCCTGCTGCGTACAATCCAGGCTGCATTCAGGCAAGAGGAAATGTCATGCAATGAGCTGACACAAAGCTTGACTTCTGCCGGAGTTTCAAAGTAATGAGGTTCCTGTAATTGAATTACATGATTGGATTAGAGATCATCCTGAGAGACGGTATATGCACTCAAACAAAAGTCAGGGGAACATGGTGAGAGAGAGATGGCTGCTCGGTCCCTGAGCCCGTGATGACCTCAGCTCACTCACTGTTACATTAGTAAGAAATGTAGGACAGGATGCATGTTGTAGGTGGTAGAGCCTGAAATGCCTGCAGTAGGTAATCTCGGTGATCTGAGCAGAAGACCCCAGATGGGCCTCACAGCGAGCATCAAGACCACAAACAGATGTTGGAGCGAGACCTTACAAAGCTCTCCTTAATAAAAAGGTTCAAGACTCTAAACGAGACTGTAGTTTAGGGAAGTGCAGTAAGAGACTCCAGAGAAACACTCAAGAAGCAGTAGTCATAAAGCTTCCTGATACAAAAATCTGCTCCATCTGATAAAACTCTGAGAAAACTCTCAGAATCATGACGGTTTCGAATAATTTCCCTTCACAGTTAATACTGGTTTTAATGCAGTTATTCGCAAAGCGTCTTATCCGTTAAGAGAACGCCTGAGATGAGGAGCTGGGTTCGGAGCACTCACATGACCATGTTGGAGGCTTCTCAGGAAACGCCGCTTCACTGCATTGTGGTTCTGTTGCTTTGACTTGTGTTTATGCAAATATTCCAGCGCAGGCGATAGCCAATCAAATACCGTTTCTACAGGTCCAGCCTGACATCGAACATCCCAATGAACAAAATGACAGCTCTTCAAAAGTGAAGACATTGCATCATAAATCCTGCCTCATCCATGTTAGTGGATGGGACATGGACCAGTCAAGTACACCTCGAATAAGATTTTCTCAAAGATGGTTTCTCTCGTAGTTGGTTTAATAATTTGAAGATAAAACATGATGGGAAACGTTGTGATTGAGTCCCTCACAATTGGTCGAGCATATGTATCAGCAGGACCTAGCTAAAGTGGCTCCATCCCAGATTGCTACTCTACAGACTCAAAATGCGCAAAATCGCTGCTTTTCATATCCAGGATAATTGGCTCCAATTCTGCTCAACTGCACTCACCAGCTAGCCACTTATATTACCCCGGTGCTGGAGGTATAGAATGTTTATGGGATTCTCCTTCAGAATAATAAGCTGCCTTATTCAGCAAATAAATGACACATAAAAGCAGTAAATAAGTCAAGACACTAGGCTTCAGTTGTGGCCCAGAAACAATGAACTCAAGTAAAAAATCTGCAGAGCGAGAGATAATTGTTTGTGTGTTTGTCACAATGACCAACAGTGATTGCTATTAATACTGCTTCTATAACGAGACATAATCAGGAAGATACAAGCAGAAAAGACACTTTTTTTGTGTGAAGCACTTTGCAACCTTGTCTAGATAAGTGACATACAGACAAAGTTATCATATTATTACATCCGAGCCACAACTGAAAACTGTTGTTGGGCCCTGATGAAGTTGAACTGAAGAGAGAGTAATGTAGTAGTGACCTGCAGTCACACGTTCACATTACATGTGTGTGCATGTTATTCATTTTCACAGACAAAGTGAGTTGCGCTCGGTTAGATTTTGCTCTACTGGGCCTGGAGAGAAATGCAGATTCGTGAAACTGAAACTTGCAATTCTGGATGCAGTTTTTTTTACTTTGGAACTAATTCCGATATCCTACGTCAGTGAAACCACGCTGGAATTGCTGCGATCTGTTTGATCTGTTTCCAAGGTTACCACAGAAACAACACGAATGTCAGCCTCAACAGCAAGGTGGTATTATGCACTGCTCACACGCCGTATTGATGTTGGCCAGAGTGAAAGCATTTTTTCATTAGATTGTGAAAATATCCTTATATAAGGTCTTTATATAATTGTTCTTTATGTATGATAAATGAACACAAGATAGCAGTTTGTGAATATTGTGTAACGTTTTGCAGTATTAGCGAGTGTTTGTGTTCTCTCCAGCACCATGGGGGTATTCCATGGGTATTTAAGACTGAGACATTGGCTGTAAATCTCTCGTGGGTTAGTGTCAGCTTAACTGTAAGGACAGGCCACTCTTTGTTCCCTTGAGTTGTACTAAATAAAAGGGAGTTTCACTGTTGTGTGTTGGGAATCTCCGCTGATGCTCTGTTTGAGTAAAGACCACGTTTTCTGCAACTGTGTTGTGCGTTTTTATTATTGATGATATTCAACCTCGAAACCCCAGGAAACAGCCACTTAGTATGGTTCCCTCTCCGATGTCAATGTAATATGTCCATTATTATTATTGCTCTCTATTTCTGGGATTGTGCCCTTTTTCTGCGCCTGGATTTTTTCCTCCCGCTGGTTTGCTGGTCTGACTTCTGCTTCTTGTGTGATTCGCCTGTAATGTCCCTTAAATGCATCCCTGTGTGTGTCTGTCTGTTTACTTATGTGTGGATTTTACACAATAGAGAACAGTATGTTCTATGGCTGGATCCGTCCTTGAATGACAATACGACACTTTATTTATTCGCTACATTTCCAGATGCTCTGAAGATGTGTGTAAATGATTTTATGGGTTGTCAAAGTATGGGAAATGTAGATTATATTTATATAATATATTTATATTTAAAGACCAGAAGAATCAATTGGATGAGAAAATAAGTGGCAGAGTAATAGATAATGAAAACAACAATTACAGTAAAAGTCACATTCACAAATTCACACACACATTCCTATAGCGCGTTTATATGAAGTGTTTTATTTATTTACTACACAGCGTTCATATACTGTTGGTAAAACGGTCAGGGGCAATTTTGCTGGGGATCAAACCACCGACCTTGTGGGTAACTGGGTTACTGACTTGAAAGCTAATGAGCTCCTACTCTATGTTATTTATGAAATTCTTTATTTGCAGCTTCTCTTTGGACTCATAAATATCGTCTAAATATTAATAACATTTTCCTATAGACTACATTGAATCAATGGAATAATGTTTCCTGCTGCAACTGGTTCTTGGTCGATGAAGCCTACTAACTAAATGATGCAGAAATCTAAATAAAATAATTACACTTTTGAGACAAGTCCCACGTTAAGTTATCCGCTGACAAGATATAAAATCATGAACATTCTTGCTCTGATGTAACGATAACAGATGCTGAACTAATTTGAATGTTGTTTCTGCATCATTTTCATCAGACAAAAAAAAGAGTCAGGATAACATCTTTTATGTATTTGGTTTTTCTCTGCCAGAAAATGTTGATGGTGTTTTTACTTGTTTAACTCTAACTTGTGCGCTGTTTACGCAGCTTCACCGACAATAGCTGTCAAATAAAAAAAGTTTAGACCAAAGTGGAGAAACGAAAATCCCACCTTGATCTCAGCCGAGTGTTCAGTCTTTTTGAAGAAGCAGCTGCAGAAACCGTCTCTTTGATCAAATCTGACACCTATTTGTTTTATTCGACTTTTTATTTTCAACCTCGTTAGGCTTCACTGCTGTATGGAAGCAGTGAAGCTGGAAGCATGAGAACAAGTCCAGAGGTGTTTACGTTGGATGTAGATTCAAAGATCTAAAAAAAAGTACGGAGACGCTTGGTGCTGAGAGGCAATTACGACTGTCTTCTATACTGCCAACACGAGGAGCTCTCCTTTAGAACAGCAGACGTCTGAGGTTATTCTTTGGTCAGCTCTGACTGAAGCTTTAACAGTCGGTTTGATAGAGACGTCTCTGGAGAACAAGAATCAGTCACAATCAGAGCTTTATACTGATTGAGCCCTGATAACCTGAAAACCACAGCAGTCAGGGAGCTCTCCGTTATCCCCTCTCACGGATATATCCATCATTTTACATTTAAAAACATCTAGACTAGTTTCCTCCCTTGTCTGTATATTTAATTACAGTTTGTAGCAACGTTATACATTCTTCCTCAGATAAAGTTGTATAAGAACACCATGAATGTGCCTATATGAAGGGGAATTCCTGCTTCTGTCACTTTACAGCTGAGATATGGTTCCAGGAAAAGTTGACCGAGTCACTATGAAGCAATCTAACTTCAGGAAATCTGTTTTACCTTTACATAAAATGTCTTTCAAATCTTTTAATGGTTCAGAGCACATATAGGGCCACTATAGGTGTTCTTCCGTCTTTACATTTCCCACGCTTTAAGACCGGCTCTTCAGTAGGAGATCTTAAATGTGGGGGTTTCTAAGGGTGGGACATGAGCACGACCTAAGCCATGACTTTGATTATAACATTTACCATCTTTAACCGTTATACGCAAATAATATCCAGTTGAAAATGTACATTGCAGCTCTGCGCCTTCACTTCAATGTGCAGATTTTTAAACAATCTCTACATTACAATTTTTTTCTTAGCATTTCTCAAAGCTGGAGCAACCGCAAAAAAACGAAATATCTCTTCAGGAATCAATAAAGTATTTGTCATTCTGATGAGGCCAAACGCTAAACACAAAATATGTAACTTCGGCCACTAGGGGTCTCTCGATCAAAACAGTATCAACAGATATGTTTGATGAGTAACCAATACAAACAGTGGGGAGAAAACAGCCGACTGGCTGAATGGCCAACAGTGTGTTTTACCTCCATTATATGTCGCTTGCCCAGAAAATGATTGCAGAGACGGGCAAAGACACAGGTAAAAAGCTATGAAGCAATTAAAAGGCGTCCAAAATGAAACATCCTGTTACCTTTAATAAAATTTGTTTTTTTTCTGGATTTGAAAATTGTTGGAAAGTACAGAAGTCAACTAAATGTATATCATACAACAACAAAATATATCTTAAAGATGAATGATTGTGGCTAATACTACATCTTTAAAACTAATTTGATTTGAGGGCTTATCTGTACAGCCCTAACTGTAGATCCTGTCTCACTGACGTTGACGCCTGATTTCCTGTCCTGATCAAGCTGAACACAGTGGCAATAGAACACAGATTTATTCTTTCAGGGAAATGTCTGTACATCAGTGTCTGAAAGCAGTTATTGTAAACTACATGCTTATGTTTTCACACCTATTTACTTTAACTATTTCTCCCCAGCATGATGGGTTGTTTACATGGCTGTAATTGGCTGGAAAAGTGGGGGTCAGGTGTTTCATGTTTCTTTGACAGTGTTGAGATCTGAGAGGAAAACCCTCTAGAATCTGAAATATCCTGTGGTGCTTTTATCACCGCAGTGACATCAGCGGCATTTGTAACTATTGAAAGAAAATGTTACCACTCTCCTCTAATTGGTCCTTGTTCCTATCCTGAAGCCAATTTCCTCCAACTCTTCACATAGTACATGACATGACGTGCTGTGCAGTTTTGGATCTGGAAATATTTTCTTCAAACTGACATTGACTGACAGGTTTACAGATGAACATAGTCTGACGCACACAAAGATAACATCCATCAACAGCTGTCGTATTGAGAGAAATGTTCTCAACAAAAACACAAGAGAATGAAATCAAATATAATCGTATTAAAAGCAGCAGAAAAAGTATTGTTTTTTTGGAAACCTCTCAGCTTTGTTTTGTGTTGTTTTCCGCAGTCAATTGTTTAAAAACAATTCAGAAATGATAAGTAGTTAAGATGGCAAGGTAATGTTTAGAAATATAACATAATGAATACTCAGTAAACTCCTTCAGACCTTATCCAAAATATATCAATGCAGCATCTTTATTTCTGCATCAGGGCCGGGTCTAGACAGGCATGTATGAGGGGGCAGCCACAAATCTTGAGGGGGCATTGTGCTTTATTATATTATTATTATTATAAATTGGGATTTAGTTTGAGGGGGCACAACATTTATTTGAGGGGGCCAGGCCCCCTCTTGCCCCTGCCTAGACCCGGCCCTGTTCTGCATTCACTTTGCCAGTTACAGAACAGAACGTTACCAATTAAACTTTGTTTTTCTAGTTTTGCTCAGGTGATTATTACATATGGACATCATCTGATCCTACTTCACCGAACAATTATTAAAATGTCACTTTGATAACACCAGTATAATATTCACTCTAAAAGCCACATTATTTTAGCTAAGTGTACCTAATACACGGGCAACTGAGTGAAGCCTATATAACACCATCACCCTGAAGAGCCCCTGTACGAATTATTTTACTTTTCAATGCACCATTCAAATAGAATTAAAGGACATATGTCACAAAATCTATATTATAGCTTCTATTACTTGAAAACAAGATCTTCTGTCACTATGAAATAACCTTTCGTCTCTCCAGGAACACTGCCCTCTGCTGGAAGTTTCTTAGAGAACAGACCCTATATTTGCATAGAAATTTCACACAAAATAAAAAATATGGGCTTCCTGTTGAATTTAGTAGGCATAATAAGTCTGCCTACCAATTTCATTAATCTAAGGGAAGTGTACACTGAGAGCTATTTTGTTAAAATTCATAAGGGGGTGGGGGGGGCGCTAACGAGGCACCTCGGCACATCAAATGGGTGAATTTCCTGTTGGGTCTAGCACATGGCATCAAGAAGCTTTGTGGATTTTCGAGCATGATCAGGCCCTGAAAAACATGTTGAAATACACAGATAATAAAAAATCCATAAAATTAGATGAAATCCTTTTTTCACACCTTCACAAGAATAGCCATATAAGTGATAGATGCCAGAACATAAGGCATTAAATCCACTGTGGAAATCACTTGTCACCGTAATCGACCTTCATCCCAGAAGCTCTACAGTCTCGTTATTTTTTTTTTTAAATCGACCCCTTTTTCTACGTGTAAGTGATGTTGTATTATTTTTTTTGCACTGTTGAATGCTAAAAATATTATCAAAACACTGGGTTTTCGTACATTGTCCTGCTTTATTCTCACATGGGCTCACTCCGGGACATTCTCCAGACTTTTCCAGAGGAGTGCTGGCTGGAAAAGTTCCAGAAAATGTCCGGAGCAACTGACTCTCAAACACTTGTGTTCAAACATATAAACACTCTGGAAAAACAAGTCCGGATAATGTCCGGACTTCAATGCATGTCTGAGAATAGAAAAAAAAAAAAAAGCAGGCGGAGTGAAGCTGTAAAAAAAGAAAAGAAGAAGAGCTGTTCTGAGTGGTGACTAATTCAGAGTGAGGGAGGAGGAGGGAGGGGAGGGGAGTGTCGTCACCGGGAGCTGCAGCAGCATCAGCATCATCACTGGAATGAGTAACAGTGCGCAACTTGGAGAAACAACTGTCCGGAGGAGAGCGCCTCTCTCTCTTTCTGTGTGTGCGCATTGGTGTGTGTGGTGCGTGTGTCCCCTGCATCTGGAGTTGTGTTGCGTTTCTCTTCAGCGTGTCCATGAGGACCTGAAGGTGCCAAACACCACGCGGACCCTCTGAGGAGCCATGGATTATATAAGAAAGGAACACGTGTATCTCTCCATCGTCATTCTGATAGGTGAGTGGAATAAGTGGCTTTTTCTTCAATTAGGGACTTTTGCCTCGATGCGGTGCTTTAACAGGCACCCTTCAACTTTCCCTCCTTTATCACTTATCACTTATTTCTCTTCTCCAAATGGTTGAATGGATTTTCCAACAGCGAGTGAAATAAACGAGCTGCTGCTCACCTCAGGTTTGACTCTTTGCTCCAATATTAAGACAGACCCTGTTGCAGTTTGATTTGTGCCTGTGCAAATGCAATCTCTCTCACTCTCTGGCTCTCTGTCGGTCTCTCTCTCTCTCTGTCGGTCTCTCTCTCTCTCTGTCGGTCTCTCTCTCTCTCTGTCGGTCTCTCTCTCTCTCTGTCGGTCTCTCTCTCTCATGCAAAGGGGCTTTTACGTCCTTCTGTGAAAAACAGCACCAGTCCAGCTGTCATATTCTCCTGAAACACACTTGAGGGAATTGGATTTATCTTCATTTACACTGCAGCACGACAACACTTGGCAGGACCCGAGCTCTGCAACAGTTCTCATTAGGCTCAGTGGGCTTCCAGTTACAGAATATCATGTGCTGTTTGGTTACAGTGTTCATTGTGGAGTAAACAACGCAGGAGATTTTGACATTTCTCTTCAAAAACGATTTCAAGGCGATGCATCACTGAGGCTGGTTCATCCAGATGTGCTTTCTTGACTTCTTCATAAAAAAACAACCACGGAGACAGTTATCAGCACATTAAAAAGGTTAAATGATTCTCAGGTTCTGTCTCTATTCACTTTCTGTGGTTTTTGAGGAGGAAAAAGTGTTTATTTTGTGCTCCTTACCAACCCGAGCTGATCAGACTTTGTAATATGAATGGGATGAGTGTTTAGGGCCAGCAGAGGCATGTCATGAGGGCATATAAATTATAACGAGCTTACTTGGATCCACAAGAGCGTGCTTATTAGCATCACTGGGACTCCATCTGGCTTTAAATGTTCCCATGGAGCAAATTAATTCACCTTTCACATGTCAAGGCCAGATTTCGATCACCGAACGAGATTTCACTTATCACTGTTGTCTTTTCCCCCTCTGAGGCTTTGGGAGCCACAGTGGATGGATCAGTCAGGGGCTCTTACTGCAGTCAGTCCCATTGACAGAAGAAAACAGGGGTGAGCTCTGCCAAAACTCACAGTATTCTAATCAGACCTCCCCCCCTCCCTGTCTGCTCTCTGAGTCATATTCAGCCGGCAGCAGTTTTAATCGAGAAGCGAGGAAAGGGCAGTTCTCCACGTTAGAAATCATGTATATTTATATATCTAAATACTTCTAATTTGCAGCAGCAAATGTGTTTTACAGTTAACTAAATCATTCACTTTAGAAAGAAATGCTCACACTCTATAGATGCCAAATGGGATTCTGGGTTGGGTACATCTTCCCACCAGGTTGTGAAGTTGTGATGAAACCTGGGACATTTTACCAGAGACGACATGTGTCAGCTCAGAGTATTTGCTCCCCGCTCACTTTCATCTTGTTACTCTTCACTGTGGGCTGCCTCACGCTCGCGGTGTGCGTGCTGAAGTCTCACGACCAGACGCTGTGGCAAGGTCCCCTCCTTGTATTCAGGTTAAATCCAAAATGTTGTCAAATAGGTGCTTTTTGTCTTTTGCTTTGAAATCAAATCCTCCGTGTTGTTGTTCGCTCTCTCTCGTCACATGATAAAGAGTGTAGCATCCGACCCACTACCGATAGGGGAGTTTTAAATTTTAATTGGATTAAGGTGGGCTCTACCACTAATACATGAAGGGGTATTTGTCCAGTGGGTGAGTTCTGAACACTGTGTACACCCTGCCTCCCTGTGCGGATCATGATGTTCTGCCTGTGGGTTGTTTTCCAGCTGTCTGACACACTTAGTGGTGATTACATTGAATGTGAGAGTCAATGGTTGTTTGTTTCTCGCACAATGTGAACCTTATAGATAATGGTTGTATAATTAGAATAAAAGACAGGGTTGGTTCACAGGAAACATAACAAGTGATTGCTTCTTTTGAATGAGTGTCTCTAATGGGTTGGTCGCAAAAGTTAATGCATTCTTTCATGCTATGATGTAAATAACTTCCTTAGTGACGTCATGATGACATTATTGATACAGGCATGGTTTATTTGTCAATCTCTTTAAGTGTGAGGTTGTCTATTGTCCTAAAGGATGCACAGACGTCTTTAAAAATGCATTATTTGAACTATGCATGATGTAATTTCAGATTTTTTACCTCTCTTATCATGTAATATCATGATCAGGAATAGTTCTCTGCTTGATACAAATTTTACATAGTCTTTCCTAGGACCATATTTTTGTTGACCCTGAGCTTGACCTTTGACTGATTAGCTCCAAAAGTTGATCATCTGTGTATACCCTTCTAATTTGTAACCCCACTAAGTTCGGTAAAAATCCATCAAAGATAAAAAAAAATCGATATCACCAATGCGGATGCTATTCATTTCGCATAAATGTGTTTCCAATAGTCAATATGCAGTGATGTTGTCTGATTAATCAACATCACCAAAGACGGAAGGTGATTTCACCTGATTCATACAAGGAAATTACACTGTAAATTACAGGCTGTATTATAAAACGCTACCTTTATGGCAGGGTAGTTAAATTATATTAGTTAGTTATATAGTAGAATAATTTACATAAAGTACACAGCAGAACAACATAAGAGCTAAAACGTATAAAGCGGAGTGATTATTTTGAATACATGGTTTGAATTAATTGTCTGAAGTTGGTATTTTCAAATGAAGTCAGTCTGATTACATTATGCAAAGTCAATAGTGTTTCTCTTTGCTGCAGTACAAGATGCTGGCAAGATGCTTGTACGTTATAAAGTATGTGTCTTAGAAGTCGGTGCTTGTTCTTTGATTGGGGTCTTTTCATATTATAAAGATTGAATTAATGCATTGCAGTCATTTTAAGAGGGCAGCTCTGTTTCTGGCTCCTTGTTTACCTTGAGCTGCAGCTGGATGTTTTACAGTAGAAACTCTGGAGGGATTAACATCACTGGTTCAGGCACTCTGCTCCCTCCCGCCTCTCCTCCTCTTACATCTCTGCCAGACGCCAAGTTTCATCTTCTAAAATGGCAAAGAGGGGAGCGTGGCCAAAAATGGTTCCCTGCCATTAGTCTTTCAGATAGAGTGCTCGTTTTCTCGTGCCATAATTTCTTGCTTTTGTTATCTTGTAAGAATTTAAAACATGCAATCCCACTCTTTTATTCCGAGCCTATTCCCTTATTGCCTTTTCAGTTTGCTGCTCCGTCTTCATCCCTCAAGAGTGTAAAACAGATGAATTACACCCAAACATTTCAGTTTGGTTTTGATTGGACTTTTACTTTTTGATAGAAACTAAAGCGATATCTGGTTTCAAAAAAACACAGGGATTCAGGTTATGATTGAGGAGCCTAATGTTATGTGTGTTTGTGTCTGTGTGTGTATGCATCTGTGCAGGTGTGTGCATGTGCAGGTTTAATGATCCCTCTTAAAGTGAACATCCGTCTTTATATTGCCCCTCTCAGTCCCCAGAAGTTTCCAGGAATTGTAGAAAAAAAGATGATCTGCACTTCATCAGCAGAGTTTGAACTTTGTTACTGACAGCGCACACTATCATCTTAACTGGAATGATTCAGTGTAACTTCACGCTGGGTACGTTTCCAGACAAACAATTGTTGATTGTTGAGTCTCATTTGCAGAACATTAAATAGACACATTTTGGATGTTTGGCGTCTTTGTACCATGCTCCTGCCTTGAAACAAATTGTGTGAGCTCACCTGTTGGCAGCAGCAGTGGAGGAGGCACCGCCAAGTTAAACCTTGTCTGACTGAATCATTTGTGTCCTGTCAAATTTGTTGGAACTTGAATTTTGGGAAAACTGACAGACTCTATTACCATAAGCTACTAGCATTGAGTTAGATTAATTCTGCTGTTTTAATCTGTTATTAATAGTAATGTGATTTTTTCCCCCCTGAGATGAATCCATCGCTAAAAGTTAAAAGTTGATTACACCCGAGAGGAGCTGAGTTAATATGTAAATTAGCCGAAGCCTTCAACGTTTTTGGGAATAAAATATCTTTTTCACTGAAATATTTCAGGAGTCAGCCTTCTTGCTGGTGGCTCGTCTGAATGTGATCACTCAGCTCAGCATTTTCCCAGTGGTGCAGACTTAATTACTTTTGTGTCTGTATATATTTTTTTAATTATTTTGCCTGGAAAATTACTCACGTCCTTGTTCTGCCTCCCTCCAGAATTTCTCTGGCAGACTCTTCAAGACAGACTTCATGTTTTGGGATCTCTCTGTTTATTGCTTTCCACCTCCAGCACCAGCGGCAGCATTCTGTAACACAAAGACACAAGAAAGTGTTTCCTCCTGTGTCCTTGGGATAAAGTTACTGGGTGAGGGTGTAATGTCTGTTGCTCAGGTGTCGTACGTACACTGTAATGATGTATTTTACCAGCAGGTAAAAGAGAGAGAGAGAGAGAGAGAGATGCCAGATCAAAGCCGTGCCTCGGGGCCGTCGCTCCACTGGCTGCATAACACACAGATGAGCAGCCAGCTGTGTAACTCACATCCAATGCCAACCAGGAGACCAATGCGAAATCTGTCTAATGTTGTTAAAAGTGATTCTTCTTCTTGTCTTTAAAAATTTAGGCAAACTTGTAAGGTAAAACATGGTATCAAGCTGACAGCTGGTTAGGAATTTAAAACGCCGGGAAGAAACATAACATGCGTGAGGGTTTAATTTATGGCTGTAACTGATGGTTAAATTATTGATGAACTTTTCTCTAAAATTTTAGAAAAATTAAAAAGTATTGCTCCGGCTCCCTCCCGCAGTCCATATACATACAGATAAGAGTTAGGTTGATTGAAGACTAAGTAGTGACTGTAGCTGTAAATGTGAACGTGAATGGTTGTTGTCTCTGTATGTTGAGACAAACTGTGATACACTGGGGACATGTCCAGAGTGTACCCTGCATCTCGCCCACTATCAGCTGGCATGAGCTGCAGTTCCCACCACCGACCTCAGAAGGATAGGTTGGTTGGTTGGTTGGTGGATGGAAGGATTGGTTGGTTGTTGGTTGGTTGGTTGGTTGGTTGGATGGATGGATGGAAGGATTGAGGATTGAGGATTGAGGATTTGTTGGTTGGTGGATGGATGGATGGAAGTATGGAGGATTGGTTGCCTGGCTGGCTGGCTTGTTGGTTGGTTGGTTGGTTGGATGTATGGAAGGATGGAAGGATTGAAGGATGGAAGGATGGAGGATTGGTTGGTTGGCTGATTGGATGTTTGGTTGGTTGGTTGGTGGGTTGGTTGGATGGATGAACGGATGGAAGGATTGAAGGATGGAGGATTGGTTGGTTGGTTGGTTGGTTGGTTGGTTGGTTGGTTGGTTGGTTGGATGGATGGAAGGATTGAAGGATGAAAGGATGGAGGATTGGTTGGTTGGTTAGTTGGTTAGTTGGTTGGGTGGATGGATGGATGGATCTTTTAGCCGTAGTTCAATTCATTCTGGTCTGTGCACAATTTAAAAGTTTGAGGTAGGACTGGACAATATGGCTAAAAATGTCAGCCCTACTTTCAGGGTTGCACACCAAACACTTTGTACAGATAAAATAATGAAATAGAATAAAAACTTAATCTGTCCTCTTTGCTACCACCTAATTCAACTTGTAAAATAAAAGTAAAAGTGCAGGTGGTCTGTTAGTTGAAAGGTTTTTATTAACTGTGCCTTTACTTCATGTAAGTTATTACAGCAACAACAACAACAGATGAAAAACCAGATTGTTTGTAGAGATTTGTGTGTGTGTGCTCACTTCAATCTGCTCTTAAAGAACAAGGGTTAACTACACAGACAAAAAATCTGTGGGTGTTTACTCTGGAAAAAGTTCAGAGTAAAAAGCTGGTGAGTTTTTCAAATTAATCTCTGGCACCTGAAGCTCCGTGGCAATGCAGATAATCAGCTCCAGACTCTGGTGGACCACAGTTTCTGAAGAAATGCTGAAGAAACTGACGGTAAATGATGAAAATATTTGACTCCCAGTCAGATTCGATCAGGGAGATTGCACTGAATTTCCAAACCACCTTTTGGGCGACAATTATCTTGAGCATGTTGGAGCAGAGGTTGTGCCAATCCATCAGTTTTTAAACGCTGGCTTTCGTCAGGTGATATGAATCTGCTTGGTGAGCAATGCTTCTTGAGGAAGAGCAGATTGAAGGAAGTTTTTTTCTGAGATTTAATCAAGGACAAATGTGTGATGGTGTTTCTACAGGGAGGAAGTCAGTGATATCATCCTGGAGAATGATAATATTGGAAACATTTAACAAACAAGCAGTCCTCTTGAGAAACTGTACTCACATCCTAAGATTGTAATTAGTATCAAACACTGGTAGTATTTAATTAAGAATAATTAAACAGGAAGGGTGATGCTATTTCATCTTTATTTGTTTGTGTTGATATTTAACCAGCAGCATGAACCTTGAGAATAACAACTTTATTTAAGGTTAATAAATACTGTTTCTATTGAAATAATGATGAAGATTACTGAACAATAGAGGTGAAAATACTGTCTTAGTTGATCAGTGAAACATTTGATTGACAATATAAAGTGAACAGCAAAGATATTGATAATCGGTTCCGTTGGGTTTACTTATTTTTCATGCAAATTACATAATCTCCAGATAAGCATGTTCACACACAAACACACATCGACTAAGCCTCTGAGACATATTTCAGCTGAACTCCTACATCCTGGAGTTTTCCACAGCACAGTGTGTTACTGGAGAGGCCGACCTTGTCACTGACTTCCTCTCCTGTGTAATCGTAAGCACCATCCACCTGGGACTGACTACACCCAGCTGACCAGTCTGACAAACCAGAATGTGCAGGCTTTCAGAATGACTGTCATGGGGCTTCAGTTAGAGCACGAGTGTGGAACTATCCGGACTCTGGGCCGTATCCAGCCTCTGAGACAATTGGATCCGTCTTATGAGACAATTTGTTTAGAAAATAAAAAACTAAAGAGAAATATACAAAAAGCATTTCAAGACAGTGATTACTTGTTTTCTGCAATGTGAAGAAAAAAGAAAGTCCTGTTCCATGTCCTTGTCGTCAGGGACAAACACGATGTCTGTCATACATGTAGAGATCAAGCTGTAGTATGTTTCCATGGAAAGCCTTGAACCGACTGACCCGGATTTGGACCAACCCATTGGACTGGCCCTCCGTCCTCCCCTGCCCTTACCCCCCGATACGGCCCCTAGATGTCCACCCTACCCCAGTCTGCCGCCGGGGGCTGACTGGCACTCGGTCTCCACCCCCTGAGCTGCTGGGCTGTCACCCCTCCTCCATGTTGACTTCTTTATTCTGGTGAATCCCGGGGGGGACGTTTGTAGCTGACTCTATGGAGTTAATTTATCCTTGTCAGAGGTTAGGAGTTTGTTCTACACACACATTAATATTGTCTGCTGTTTGGTTAACACGTCTGTTTGAAACGTGAGCTCCATGTTTATTTGGGACCAGATTTTTCTTGCTTGACACAATCATGTTGTCAAAGAAAGACAATCTCTGTCTCTGCTTCTCCACTGACAACAGTTAAAACAGTGTTGTCACAACATATATTATAATTTATAAATGCTTACATCACATAGTAGGGCAGCTGTGGCTAAGGAGTATAGTGGTCGTCCTCCCGCCTGAAGGTCGGCAGTTCGATCCCCAGTCTGACCCATCTGCATGCCGAAGTGTCCTTGGGCAAGATGCTGAACCCTGAAAGGCCCCCCATAGAATAACAAAGTGCTGCGAATAGATGCACTGTATGAATGTGTGTGTGAATGGGTGAATGTAAAACTGTACTGTCAAGCGGTTTGAGTGGTCATCAAGACTAGAAAAGCGCTATCTAAATACAAAACCATTTACCATTACATACAATCTATTCAATGTTTATTTACCACTTAAAATGTCAAGTAGGGCGGCCTTACCGTTATTGTTATCAACTATTTTATGTTGTGAACTAAATCATTTCTTCATTAATTCATTTTACTGATGCTGACATGTGTGTCGGGCTGTTGCAAAACACGACATCAAACTAACTGTTTGCGTCTACGCTGCTGGAAACTTGCAACAAGACGGAGTCATTGCAGGTTGAAAGGCACGGAAGCGTTTATTAATGCCTGTAAAATGATGATTTCATGTAAGGCTGAAAACACTGTGCAATATGCGTTTTGCATATTGTATATAAGTAACGCTTCCGTGCCTTTCAGTCCTGGGATAAATGTCCCATTAAGACCACGCAGGCAGGCTTGGCACAGTTTTTTCTGCAGTTAAACAGTGGAGCTTATGCACTCCTGAGCCACGTGCATTCCTCGTTCACACCGCGTCTCTTCACTTTGCTCAGATTCAGAGATTCTAAAACAGCTGATTTACTCCGAAAACATGTGTGGCACATGTTATTTCTCACACAGAACATTAATCAGGAGATCGGAACGATAAACAGAATCTGCTTTCAATGTTTCTGTCAAGTTCATTTTCCATCATCTGCGCAAACGTCTTCCACGGTCTTTTTTCATTTCTGCATGTGAGAGGGTTGAGTGAAGTTTGATTCAGACGAGCAGAATCTCACATTTCACAGGCGCCGTGTGGTGAGGAACAACTTGACCTCTTGGAAGGAAAACACTGTCAGAGGAAGCAAGAGGACAGAACGTGTGGATCTTTCACGAGACAATGCTGCAGTGACCAGGATACACGGAGGAGTCCTGACTCCTCGCTCAAGTAGAGTAGGTTTAGAGTTTAGAAGAAGAGTGATACGTAAAAAAAAACTGGACCAATGCTCTTTTCACTAATCTCAAACATGCTTTAGGAGAAACAGTTCGAACCACACATGACAGGATATCACTATTACCATTATTAAGATATGATCTCAGAGGAGGAAGGGAAGCTCAACATCTCAATCAGACGGATTGGAGGTCAGACTTGGACGGAGATGAGACTAGCTGCTTCAGTCCCTTCAGAGCTCTGCTTCCTCAGGATGTTATTGAGACACGTCAGGTTAACCACAGTACAGACACTGTCAGTTTGTGGGATCAATGCCTGAAGTGCTGCTGAAATAATAATTCAGATTCAGTATCCACCTAATGAATATAAAGGGATAATTTGGAGCTTTAGAGAACAAGTTCTCCACAGTACATAACAAAATACATTCATTCAAAACATGCATTTTTTTATTTAAATAAATGATAAATTATTCTACAGAATTTGTTTAATTCTTATAGATGATAATTTATTTTACCATTTTGAGGAAACCCTGGCTCGTCACTCACTTTAGCTGCTTGTTGACAGGCATTGAACTCCAGAGATCCTCCACATTTTCTCCCTGAGGAGGTATATGCTAAAAAATGCAAAATGGAAAAACAAAGAAAATATCAATATCTTCGAAAGGAAAAATTACAATACATTCCATTAAAAGTGTCAAAATGACATAGATTACATTCATTGAATACATTATTCCTCCTCTTTACCAGAAACCACTCTAGATTTTTGTAAGTGAGACGTCCATCAAACATTTAACCACATCGATAGGCAGATTTTCATGTGGACAGTGAGAGGTTGTCATTATAACTGGTTCTTCAACATAACATTTGTGGAAGTTAAGTTGTTTTTTTTTTGCCTGAGCTTGACATTTACAGACAGACTTCTTCCCAAGCATGCTCCACACAAAGATGAAAATGTTCTGGCAAAAATACATCACGTCAATGCAGTGAAAGCTTTTCGCCATCACCATCACTCCAAAGAAGTGATTATTGAATAAAAAGAAAAAAAAATCACATGATCTGTTGTGGAAAACAGACATGAGTTGTGTGAGTGTCTGTGTGTTTTTGTTGAAAGAGGAACGTCTGAGAAGAAGCTGAATACCAGCGCAATATTACAGCTAACTGAAGCCAAACTGCAACCAATTAAATCATAAATTGAGTTATTGGACTTCTTTCGGAAATACCAAAGACCTGATTCACTGCACATGATTGGGTCTTTAGTAGTGTGAGAGTACTTGAAGCATGTCAGCGATAAAGCCGTTATTTTGACACGGACACGCACATTTGTAATGTTATATAAAAAGATATAATGAAGCCTCTTCTCAAAGGGAGATTGAACCTTTTAGACTCAGACTGAGCTGAAAGACGGAATGAATGAAATTAATCATCTTTAGTTTCCTTTTGTAAGGTTTTCTTGATATAACTCAATGAACATAAGGTGAATTACTGGACTGACTTCTTCCACAGCTCCGCGTCTGTTCTAAACTTTAGCTCTGAAGAGATTATAGTTGTCTTATGGGTTCACTTGCAGCATTATCATAAAAGATCTCACTTTTCCTATTAAGTTTTTCACTTTCGTCTTAACAGCCTGTCAGAGGGAGTAGAATATCAATGGAGACGTTCTGAAAGAGTGATGAGCAAAAAGGAAATATAAAATCGTGAGCAATCTCTCTCAAGGTGCTTTCATTCTGTAATTTTACTGAAAGCTGTTGTGTGCTAATGGTTTTGTAAATGTTCTTTGATAATTCTGGGTATTTAGAGATGACCTCAGAAACAATATTGTCGTAGGCAATTTCCTAATATCACGTTTCTGTTTGCCTGACAAGGAGAGATTTCAGATCACAAGTGGGATCGGATCTCACTTCCCCCCTTTAAATGCAATCACCGAGCGAGAGAGAGGAGTGAGGAGGGGCTGAATGAATCTGGTGCGGATCTGCTATGAAGAAAGATTTGATCAACTTAACAATGATACAATCCTTTATCATAGCATCAGTCGTTAGGTGTCAGTAAGTGTTGAAATGGCGGTGGTCACTGAGAAGTGGAAAAAATATCTTTGTGAAACTGTAGGCGTTCCTTCACTCGGGCCAAGAATGTATTTCCGTTCACACAGCGAAAAATAACTACACTTTCATCAAGCTGCAACATGTTACCTCTCCATCCAACATCCTCTAATGAACGGTATAATAACTTCAAGTCTTTTATTTTACGAATCAAATGTTGCATCGGTACATTTCATCAACTGTGATCGTAACCCTGAACAAAGACCGAGGATTTCCTTCACTTTCAATTAGTAATGAAGGTGATCAGCTACTGCTATTTATAAATAAATATTTATTCTTCTATCTGCCAACGTTAAACCTCTGAGCACATCAAGTCCAATCAGAGCATCTTAAAGGTCTTTGAATTTGCCTTCACATGTCTAATCCCTCTATTTCCCTAATGACCCTGCAGATGATTGACATGATATTAGATCTAAAAGTAGATTTATGGTTAGTCATGCAGGTATGTGCAAATGTCTCCAGATGTGTCTGTGTATCTGGAGCTTAATAGAGGAGGTAGTGGGAGGTGATATCAGCGTGTGCTTATTCTGGCCGGGCCTCTGAGCACAGACTAGCGCCCAACTGTGTTTCGCAGCGTTTGACGAGTAGATGGAAGACAGAATGTGAAGAGTAACAGCTAAGAGTTTAACGTTGAGCTTTAGCTACAAAATAGGAAAAATAAACCCTGAACTGAATTTATTAAACAAATGTTTTTACAGTCGATGCACCAGCACATGAATCATTTCTGACTGATTATGGATCGTACACCAGTATAAACACGCTGCTCAGGGAGGAGGATTAACATGCTTGGCGCTGCACCATATGTGTCAGACCTGGATTTAAGATTCACGCACATTCAAGAAAGTTATATTCCTCGTAAAGGGGTCGATTTTTCATAGCAGCAGTCTAAGGTTCAGCTTTGCAATCTTTTTCTTTCCTGTTAAATCAGGCCATGTAATCATTGTACACCCAGCATCAATGGAGGTGAGATGTATTGTGTCGATTTATGTTTCATTTTCAAATGCATGATGGGAAAGCCGAGTTGAATATATAGAATGAACCTGTTGTTCTCAGAGACACATGCAAAGACACAAAGCGGAGAGGCTGAATAAATGTGACATTTTTTGGGGTTTCCTTATGCAAGAGCACAAGAGAACTCCCTGTTTCGCTTGATATAACTTAATGTACAGAGTGTGGATTAATGGACTGGTGTGGTTTCCATTATAATTCAGAGGAGATGATATTCCATACTACTTATTCACTTCAAGCAGCTAAAAGATGAGCCCCTCAAGCATTTAGACACGCATTATTTAATTATATAATTTGTCTAATTAATGGAAATAGTGACATTCCTCATTCTTATTTTTCTGCCATGTGCTGTTCTTGACTTCTTCAACTTTGCTTGTTTCTTTGCTTTGCCAGCGCCATCAGATGTGTTTACCTTTCAAACATTTCACCAGACAAATAGAACCATCTGAAACTCCAGTGTGATAGACTTTTCGACAGCATATATTGTCTAAAAATGTTATTCCGCCACCTGTTCTTGACAATTGCAGTCTGTAAATTGTCTTGTGGCAGAACACAACACCTCCTAACAATGTGCTGCACAGACATGAGTCACTGCACTAAAGGTGCAACATCTACACTGTATGTGCTCCTCTTACCTCAGAAGCCCCAGTAAGTGGCAAAGATGGATGGCAGCACTTTCCAAGCCACTTTTACCACTTTCACCTCAGTGGCTTTGTGTATAAGGACAGTTATTTGTATTATGTTATGCCAAATTAAAGATAGAAGACGTAGAAGATGTAATGCTTTATATAATTTGTCAACTTATGTACCGCAATTAAATTAAATTAAGAATATATGTGCAATTCAATGATTTACTGCACACATAATAAGACAGTGTGATGTAAAAAGCATTTCCTGATGACCGTAAACTAAATAGGGTCCTTCTTTGAATAAGCATAATCCAATTAAGACATGTTCAGTATTCTGTTCTGAGCAGCATTATGTAGACATGTAGACATCTTAATCACATTATAACATCCTATTGTACCACTCGCTGTATTTTGACATCATAATCAGATTATGCTCTGTATCATGTAAACGGGATAGTTTGAATGGAACATCCTATCAGCAACTCATGTAAAAATCATAATCAAAACAATGTCGAAAATTGGCTTCCATGTAAAGGCAGTCAATGTCACTGTTGCACCATCTGTCTCCGTAGAAAACACCATCATCCTCTGTAATAACAAGTTGTTCCTGAGCTGGAAGCTTCCCCAGCCTTTTCTCTGAAACCCGTTTGAATATACATCTGCCACGGATTTAATTAAGTGACAGACACGACATTAAGACCCACCTGTTTATCTGCGCCTCTGCGCTTTGATCCCGCTCTGCTCTCAGAGACCCGTGAATGTGCTCATAACTGCTCACTTTCAAGTGATTTCAAAGGCTCAAACGCACTGAATAGATTATGCTAACAGTGGCATAACTTCACAGGTGCTGGATTCATCATTAGCTACTTGAAGTGAATACGCTTCACTGAAGTAGCTCCTCTCATATATAACAGGCACTATACAGCAGTCCATTTATTCACATCGTGTCCATTTGGTTCTATGGCAGCTACCGAGTATTTTTATAAGAGTGGGGTTTTGGAAAAGTGGACCTCTTTATCGCAAAGGACCTGGCACAACAAGAACTGTAAGAAATAGTCACTCATATTATTCAGGTCTTTGTGAAATGATACAATGTGTTAATATAAAGTTTATTCAGGATTCTCAGTTTTAATAGGAGAGCTGGTCTGTTAAAGTGGGACACTGAGCTACAGAGTATTTGAATTAAGACATTTGTTTTAGATAAGTCGATATGGAGATTTGATATCACTACTGTTAAAAAAAACAGTCCAATTAATTATACTGCAATATCTAATAATCAAGTTTCTAAGATGTAAATATATAATATATGGATACATATATAATGAAAGGTACCTTTGACCTTAAACCCCACCATTTTATTGATGTCACATAAATAATGATTACTTTAAATGAATCATTAATAATAATGTTGTCCCGAAAATAAATAAATAAATATGTTTGTATGTATGTTTGTATGGATGGAGGGATTTTTGCATTGGTATGCATGGATGGTTCTCAGGCCAAGCAAAGCAATCTGTCAATATCCCACTTTTGCTGAAGCCACCCAATGGGTATTGGAAATATGAAGCTCCTCTCTTATTCAGCTTGTCACTTATCTCCCTCGAAGCCTCCATCTGTCTTCCCACTTGATTCTACACAGTTTCTTTGTTTTAGATCGCAGCTCTAGATCTACATATCAGATCGGCTGACTTTGTGTGTCTTCCCGGCGGGAATGAAGGATAAGACCTGAGGGAATGATGAGGGATTTGAGGGGGATCAGGATTTCGTTAAGCACTTGGATATAGATGAAGCTTCACTCCCAGCACACGACGACCCAGTATAAAGAACTTGGAGATGGATTCTTGGCCTTTGAGACGTTCACTGTGCTTTTTTTATAGCAGCATTCGTCATCATGGTAAATGTTTCCAGAAGTGAGCTGTGGTGCTGTTGTAAAAGAAGCAGGAATTAACTTAATTGAGTGTTAATTATACAATAGTCCCTTTTGATCTTCAACATATACATGTTGATCTTTGGTCCAGACTGAAATATTTATCAGTGAAACTTTGTACAAATTACTTACAAAAGTGTTTGTGCCACAGAGTGAGGTTGACGTTTGTGTTTTTTTCACCCAAATGTCTATATTGTGTTAATTGTTTGTAAAACATTCAGGTTCCCCTTTTGATGGATAATCTCAAAACATCCATGAATCAAAGTCTGTTCACAGGTTTTGCTGATTTTTTATGTGAAATATATGTTTTACAGCTCGAGGCTACATTAGCCGCGACTAGTACAACTAGTGCTGCTAAACACCAGCTGGTTGGCGTTGAGTTATTTTGTGACTAGGTGATGTGAAAGTTTGAATTGACTGGTTACAGATTAAAAAAATATTGATAGTGTGCAAAGTAAACCCAAGAATACAATTTGCCTGGTGTGCAAAGGCCTTGGTCCTCCCACAACGTCATGGCTGCATGCTACGTGCACGAGCAGAGGAAATGCGGATGCGTTGTTTCTTTTCACATGCCAAAACTAATGCAAAAATAGCTCATGTTCTGCACGAGTTAGCAAAAGTGTAAAATGTACGGCCTTGTCATCATTATACTGATCTGAGACCTTCTGACGCTGCGGTGTTTCAGGGTTATTTGACCTGAGAGGCAGTCAATATTCACACAACAATACTCCAGACGGCTTTGTAAACAATCCTCTGCTGTCACACGTATTACCGCTATGTGAACTGAATCCTCCGCAGGGAAAGAGGCGGTGGCACGAGGTAGCTGGGAGATGAGGAGCAGAGGAGACAGGTCAGCCTTTTCTTTTCGAGTACAACATAACTTTTCTCAGCTACTCCAGATCTGTAGCTTTCACTACAAAGCCACTTTCAACCTCTCCAACATGACAGATACCTTGATACAGTCTCTGCCCTCAGAAACTAACCAGAGTCTTCTCTCTCGATAGAACTGACAGCGTTCAGAAGTTTCTACGTTCAAAGTCTGTGGTCCTCCAGCAGCACAGCCAGTATCCTCTGCTATCTAATGATGAGGCAGATCATTCATTTCTTTTTCCATCCTCTGTTTTTCATTAAAGACTGTCTTCATTGTTATTCCCTCATCTTTCAGAAAGTCAATCTGGACTAGACAAAAAAAGAAAAGTTGGAGGAAGTGAAAGGAAGTTTGAATTTGAGGGGAACTCCCCCTCGGGGAAAAAAGCTGTTTACTATTTTTTGTTAATAATAGTCAGTCTAATAATGTTTTTTCTTTCGGATGAATCCCTCTCTTCTTTTTCAGCTAATTAATTTTTCTGGTGTCTGCACACAGGATTCTATCCATAGCTGCTTTTATTCCATAATTACCAATGAATGGCAGTGCTGCCATTCAACTACATGAACCCCCTCGCCCTAACATCATTATCATCACCAACTGCTTTTAATAAACTGTCCTTTTAATGATTCAATTTTTCCTTCTTGACCTGTTTGACCTCGCCTCCCGGGCATGGCAGAACAGCCGTGTTGCTGTTCGCGGGCGATTGCAGAGGTTAAGTTGCGATGACCCACTGAGATATGATCAACTCTGTCATTGTCTCGCGGTCACACCAGTTAGCCTGTTGAATGTCGTGTCACGTGGAACGTCCCTCTCTCCTCCTTGTCCAGAGACTTTCTCCAAAATAACACTGTTGTCTGCTGGTTGTTTGTTTAATGTTTGATCCTATTTCTGGTTTGACTCTGCAGTTCACATATCTCTTCTCAGTATCACTTGACACCTACAGGGTGATGGGGATGGTGATGATCAGTTGAGGCATGCTTGACGCTCAGGCCAGTTACCAGTCTGTTCCTGGCCTAACAAAGAGAAACAGATAAGAGTGTAGGTTTGGTCATTGGGAGCTGATGGGTGCTATGCTACTGCTATTTCCTACTTTTAAATTGTGATTCATCAGGTAACACATTGTGATTAAACTGGTTATTATAGTGGCAGGTATGATAATTACATTTAGCACAACTAACATGGCTGCCACTGATATGGAGAGGTCTGATGAATCTGGGGATATTATTAAATTATTTGACCTCATATATAGGTTGGTCAATATATTTGGTGATCCCTAATATTCTCTCTTAAATAAGATTTACCTACTTAAAGTGAAGTACTTTGGTGATGCCTGAACTTTTCATCTATAGCGCCACTATCAGACCAACATTTTGTTTTGTCCAATAGTTTGGTTTAAATACCTGCAAAACGAATCACATTCCTGTTAGTATCGGTTGAGTTTAGGGCAAGTTAACAAATGCTATCAAGCCAATCTACGATGGCTAACATGGTAAACATACCAGCCAAGATGTCATTGTAACTGCCAGCATGTCATATAAGCATTTAGCTCAAACCCCCAAAACAGCCTCTCCTGGAACCACAAGCTACAAGCTGTCGACTCTTAGTCATGTTTCAGCCCTAAGCAGCATCTGCAGATCCGCCTGTTCCTCTCAGGCTGCTGAGATCACAGACACAGACCAACTACAGATTTAGGTCACCATGTTCCCGTAGAAGCAAATTCTGGGGTAAGAAAACGCCACAAAGCATTTGTGCTGCTCATGGAGCTCACTTCCGTGAATACGTGGTAAAAAAGTTAAATAAGGACGAGCGAGTGTCAGGATTTTATTCAACTCAGATGAAAGACATTGTCATGATTCTGCCTTCTTGTGAACTTTTGTGAACTACTGAAAGACTGTTTTGGACCTAAGACTTTCTGTTGTATGGACTTTTTCTATTATGAATGTTTACCTTGTTTTCTTTGTGTTTGCCCTCTGCGTTTCCTGTTTTATTTTAAAGCTTGTGTGTCTCTCTTGCTTATCTTCCTGTCTTTGTCCTGTTTTCGGCCAATGTGATCGTCTGCACCTGTCCTCATGTGTTTCATCTGTGTTCAGTTATCCCTCCCTCTGTCTTTCCCTTTGTCTTTGTCAGCTCATCTGTTACGTGGGACTTTCCCTTAAGTCTTCGAGTCACGGTTCAGTTTTCATTGATGTATTTATCCAGTTTCTTTGGTGTTTACCTGCCACAGGTGGCCGGAAGCCAGTTCTGATTCTTTTTTCATTAAATTCACGTTCACCATGCCTGTTTTGGTCCTCTCAGCTAAACTTAACAGACACTGATATCAGAGATGTTATTCCATTGAGTTAAAAAAACAGAAAAGTACAGAAATATCATTTGGAAATGTTTGGGGGAACCCTACTCCTTGCAGTGATCGCAATCTGCTTTAAAGTATATACACTTTTATTTATTTTTATCTGGAAATCACGTTAAAAAAAAAAAAACCTTATACTCAAGGTAATAATCTTTGCAAAATGTATTATCTTTGATCATTTTGTTTAGTAAAGAATATAAACACACTGAGGGGAAGTCAGTCCTGTTGGGTATGTTACATAAGAGAAGTTACTATATTCAAAGACTATTAAGACGTGTTGGTTTATATTAGAAACATTACTCTTGCTTTCATTTGCTGCCTTTTCTTTATTAGTTGGTGGAGTTGTGTCAAAATCCTACTTTATTCTACTCAGGTTTTAGGGTTTCCTCAAAACAAAAATGGAGATGATGTTGTGGAAATTGTGTAATTTGTTTGATTTAGACATTTAACATCTTCCACGCTGGATCCCATGTTATCCTTATTCCTGTTAGAGTTGAAGCAGCGTACACTCGATCAACCCGTAGAATGGCACTAAAGGTAATGTTACAACACCGTTGTCATCATAGAATAATCACATGGTTAAGCTTATGGAATGGTCATGTTTGGTTTGTTTTCAAGGCACAAATCTGCTTTGATGTTTAGGAATAGAACTTGGTTTGTTCTTAAATAACTATTTCCTCAAGCAGTGGAAGGAGTTTCTCGTCATGGTAATGATAATAAAAACATGCTTAAGGTTGCGGAAGTGTCATGGATAAAAAGAAACAACTATTAGTTCCACATGAGATCAGACAATTACAACATAATCAGACGTTAGCACAGATTTCCTTTGATGTCTCGTCCATTACTAGGCTGATTGGACAGACGATGATCCACACTCACAGTGAAAATCTCTCCATTCGACTCGGCCCTGTCTCCACCACCTGTGGGTTGTGTTGCTGTTTTCTCCCCATGTGATCTTCAGCAGGGTTCAATAGCCATGCACTGTACAAGCATACTCACTGGAACCAAGCTGCTCTGGCCGGAGCACCACCCAGGTTTTTATTTGTTTCTTCAACAAAACACAACATTGTCTTGTTTTCAGAGGGAGTGTTGCCCAGAGGGAACTGCAGTTATAAGTCATACAGGTTGAGTGACTGTGAAATACATTATACATGAAGTATGTGCATTATGACTTCCTATTAGCGGTGCAACGATTCTTCAAATCAACCGTTCGGTTCAGAGATCAAATGTTTCCTACGCTAAAGAGGTTCTGTTTCACCCCTGTCCGTATGTTTGTTTGTTGGTTGGTTTTTATGTTTGTAAGCATGATTACACAAAAAAAAACTTGGTGGAGGGATGTGGTATGAGTCAGGGAGGAAGCAATTAAATGCTGGTGCGGATTTGGATCAAGTTTTTTTTTTAAACTTTCTCTAACATTGTGAGAATATTTTTTTTACATTTTCAGAGATTTCCCAGAGAATGAATCATTTCCCAGAGAATTTTAATAAAGTATTGCATATTAAGGAGATTGATCTCTATGAGTGTGTGAAATTTTGTGCAGATTAATTTAATTTAGGAAGGAGCTGGTGTGTTTGTGCTATTGTCCATATTGACCTAATTCTACTATTCTACCTTTTACTGCAGACGGGATCATTCAATCATGATTGGACCAAAATAGTCATGAGAAACTGTATGTTGAAATTTGAATAGTATCTGATACTAAAGGTATATAATAAGTATCTTGCCTTGACTAACATCTGTGGTAGTGTTAATTGTGCTACTTGAAAATGTATTTTTATTACAGTAATGAAGTAATGAGGGCTCAACAGGCTGGTTAGGGTATCAAGATTCGCCCTGTGTCATGTATGAGATTTCTTATTTTTGTATCGTGGTTTCCGAATCATTACACCAGTATTTGCCATCCTAAACAAAACTAGTATTGTAAACACCCTCTTTCTCCATCTGTCTGCCCTCAGTTAGCAGCACCTGTCACGCACTGTTGGACAGATTCCAGGAGGAGAACTCCGACCAGATGTTCCCTCGTCACCTGATCTCAGACTACGACAGCCCAAGTAAGAGCTGCGTGCACGCAAACGGCAATTAAGTGCCTTGAGTCTGTTTAAAGGTCAATGGTGACTATTGATATTTATCCACCATGCGAAACTTGATCTGTGTGAAAAAGAAAACTACTTACTATGAATTTCAGGTGTAACTTTGACTTGAGGTGCAACAGCCTTGAATTTATTGAGAAATCTGAAGCAAAACAAAGCCGCTAACAAGCAACATGCTGACCCCAGGAAAAAAGTTTGGTGCCCAACCTAAAAAGTAAAAATAGCCCAAAAGAAAGGAAGAAATAATAAGTTAATGATACATCTATATCTGTCCTATATCACCAGAGGGATTCCTATGTCCGTTTGCCATATTAGCTGTATTTTCAGTTTCCTCTCCTTATCACATGACGTCTCACTCGCCTCCTCCTTTCTCATCCTTTTCATCAACCCCCAACAACGCGGACACACACAATCACTACAAATTTACAAAGACTCTGTCTGTTTGACTCTTCAACACAATTTGGGATCAGTTAAATTTAGTGGAAATTCAGACCATGAGCCAAAGATATGATTAGTCTCTGACTCCACTTTTGAAATCTTTATTTAGCAACGTGATGATGTTTTTTCCCCCTTACAACAGCACATGCTAAATATAACTGGAAAGCATCTGGTATTTGTGAAGTTGAGTCTTGGGTGCATTGATGGAGAGAACCGGACCATGACCTTTGGAGGCTGTCTCAGTTTATTTTGAGTATTCGGGCTAATTTGGAAATCAGAAATATGTTAGCATATAACACCATGACTTTAATCACCAAGTAAATATACATACATAATGACAGAGAGGTGAGCAAAACTTTGAACAACCAATATGTCATGTTTCAATGTGTGTGAATATGTTATTCCTCAGTATTTTCATTTATTAAAAATAAAAATTATGAAAGTTTTGCAGCCATGGTGAGTGGCCTCGTGAATTCAATTTTTATAAATTTATTTACATTTTCAGGATTTTTTTTCCTCAAGAATTTTGTGTAATAATAAAATATATTTTTATCAAAACATCTTACAGCAGACACATTTTATTATTATACGATAAAATATGGTAATATGCTGTGTGAAGGTTAAAGATAGATGCACCTTTTTTTGCTTCTTGTGTAACATACACAAATTTGGAAAATAATTTTTCAATTTCACTATCAAAAATCCCGTACTAACCAGAAAACACTGAGTTAAACGCACCCTGGTCTTTTTTCCTCCTGCAGTTACCTCCTGTGATTTTGAATCACTCTGCCTCTGGACTTTATCAAATCACAGCGACCAAAGTGACTGGCCAGTGGTGTCGCCACAGCAACCGGAAAGGGCACAGGTTGGGATGATGCCTGTGACCGACCACTCAGAGGGAAGCTCTGACGGTAAGAGCGTAGTGACTCACTGGGAGCCCCAGGCTGATTTCTTATTGTTTGATAAAAGGACAGTCGTACCTGTTCAGAACGGGTGTAGACATCCTTCTCAAGGGATCCGATCACAGCTCAGAGCGCGTCAGTTCACACCTGACATCAGAAAGCATCTCGGGTGACCTCATGTGATCGGAACTCGCTTCTCTGTTCTATAAGCAAAAATACATGTATGTCATCCCATTGTGCAAAGATCAAATGAGGTATTTTTAAGGCACTGTGACTATGACAGATGTGTTTGTTCCAAATGTGTTTGTGTGTCGGTGTTAGAGAGAGGCTGAGCGAATCAATGTGCTGCGTTGAGCTCTGCTGAGAAATAGGATTTTTACTCTTTTGAAGAAAAGAAATGTAGAAAATCAATTTGTGGAGGTCAATGATGATACTCTGGGGGTGGCCAAAAATAAGTTAGTGTATGGGAAACTCTGAGAAGTGTAAAAATACTTTCAGTTTATTAGGAAACATGCGTCTCAGAACAAATCCAAATGTAAGAATTTTTGTGCATGTAAAACATCTGCTAAGTTACAAAGTCTGCAGCAAAGGTCATTCTCTCCCACAGTAAACTCTGTTCCTGAAGGTATCATGATCTTATTAGAAACATGAACACATCAGTGTGATATTAAAAATGTACTTTGACTTTTTATATTGGCCCAAGTCCCATCTGCTAACATGGAGGAGGTGAGGTTTATGAGCTACACTGCTGCCAGCCACCAGGGGGAGGCCCATACTTCGCGGGCACATATTGTATATGTATTACGATAATTTGTAATGTGCTTGCCTACCAGCTAGTTTGGTTCAAATTAGTTTGGTAGTACCAACATCAGAGTAACCATGGCTACAGTGTGAATATAGCTAATCAGGCAACCTCTGAGATACCAAAGTAGTCGACCAATCAGAGCAGACAGATCTTTTTGGGAAGTGGGTCCAAAGCTAAAGCAGAGCATCTCAGACAGAGGGTGAAAAGAGACACTCTAAAGTAAATGTTACGAAAACATAATGTCAATTTGCACCTAAAATATTTTGTCAAATGATTTATGGGACCTGAGAGCTGCCATTAATCTGTCAAACATGACATTTTTCCTCTGTTTTATTACTCTAGGGCACTTCCTGCTCCTGAGCTCCTCCTTGACTGCTGAGGCCTCTGGGAGAAGGGAGTACCACTTAACCAGCCCGGCCCTGTCAGGTAGCAGCAAGCACTGCACCCTGCAGGTGGCTCTGTACGAGTCCCATCCAGCCTCGGGGAACCTGACGCTGCTGATCCAACCAGTTCTGTCAGACGTGCCTGTCCACTCTGTTGCCGTCAATCGCGAGAGCCGAGACGAGCGCAGGTCAGCAAACACGCTCGAGAACAAGCTGCTTCTGCAATGCTGCTTGTGCAAGAATAATTCTCTCATGATTTATGCAGCACAGCATGTCCATTTAATTAGTGTCAAAAAGCAAAACCCTGCATCTCCTCTGATTGAAGTGCTTGTCAAGTTGAGGTCCAGCCTGTAAAAAGAATCAAAAGGAGCTCAGACACAGGACAGTGCAAGGGCACAGAAAGCAATACATTTTGGGGCACTGAAGTTAAATAATAATTTTCTTACATGTGGGACACAACTATAGAATTATGTGTGTGGGGACCGCAGCCCCGTATTGTTTGGAAAATGGGGACGTTATTTCCCATTGATCTAAAAGTGCAGTCGTCTTGAGAGCAGTGAAAAGCACTCTTGCTTCTAGATGCAGACTCCGGAAATGAATTTATATATAATTGGTTTGGACAGAAGAAGGATCGGAACGGGCGAATGCATTAAGTTTGTACATCAGCTTTGTTCGTTTCTGCGCAGTAATGGACTTAGCCTTTCCATTATGAGACAAACAGCTCTTCATACCAACCTGTAGATTATAGGTCTAGTAACTTCAGTGCACACTCTCCTTTTAAAGCACCGGGTCTGGCACGTCTTCTCTGTGTGTGTTTGTCCCATATTATTGAGTTTTCTCAGAAGTCCACCGCTGCTCTAATCAATCATTTTCCCTTCAAAACAGAGGTTTGATGGCTTCTTGAGTGTCTTTGTTGTCTTCATTTTTCTGGCTGTCATGGCACATGGGGTGTTTTCAGAGCTGCATTCACAGAGGTGGATGTGTAACGTGGGACGTGAAGCTCAGTGAAGAGGCCAGACAGACAGAGAGACAGAGAGACAGACAGACAGACAGACAGACAGACAGACAGACAGACAGACAGACAGACAGACAGACAGACAGACAGACAGACAGACAGACAGACAGACAGACAGACAGACAGACAGACAGACAGACAGACAGACAGACAGACAGACAGACAGACAGACAGACAGACAGACAGACAGACAGACAGACAGACAGACAGACAGACAGACAGACAGACAGACAGACAGACAGAGATTCATCCATTTAAAGTCAGATGTTAAACAAAATAGTGCATATTCAGCCACTGCATAAGCCAAGCAGTTGTTTGACAGCTTTAGCAGATTGTGGCTTGAAAGATCAAATGTGACAGGTGTGAAAAAAAGAGGAAATATGCTATTCATCAAGATCTGGGTCATGAGCAGGACAGCGGAAAGATGATTTGATGAGCTTTTGTTGGTCCTGCATGAGCCTGAAGACACACATATTGTACATGTAACTACTGCAGCAGTGTTGTTTTAGCTGTTTCTGACCGGTTGTGGTAATGTTTGATAAAAAAGTCGATGGGTGGACTATTGATCCGAAGATCCCAAAAAACAGAGGCTGATGTCTGAGAACTGACATCCTGAGCAAGAGTGAGGAAAAACTACCAAAACAACATAGAAGAAGAAGAAAAAAGAACAGAGAGACCTCAGAGAGAGTCACATGTGAGGGGTCGCTCTCCCAGGACGGACATATGTGCAATAAATTCCACAGGTCGCAGAGCCAAATAACAATATTTTCAACATTCATGAGAAAAGAGAGTGTCCAACATAAATAGAGCGGTGTATCAATAACAAAACAAAACAAAACATCGTGAACACACTGAACACATGTGTAAATGTATCGTCAATCCACATACTACGACTGTTCCAAACCAGTGGGGTGGGATCATCAGTCTTTAGGCAGTATACACACACAAATCAGACCTATTCTCAGTGCTCACATTATTTAAGATTGTGGATGAAGGAAGGACAAGTCCATTTGAGTTTTCTTCTATTCTTCTTCTATCTTCTTTAGTTTTTTTCAGAGCCGTTCATATGAGTGGCAGATGTGACATGAGCTGAACAAAGCGATCAGATCCCTGCAGACACTAATTAGTACCAGGAGCAAAAGTGATCAGGTCAAGATCATATCGAGATAAAAGTCGGGATACAAAACATTTTAATACCAGGTGTCAATGGAATAAAGGTTTACACATGTTTAGACTGTGATGTGCAAATTGTCATGATTATATGTTTCAGCTTAGTATGACAATAACGTTGATTGTTATGTTCAAATGCATTTTATTTTGTCCGTGATAAATTTTAAGACGCAAGATGACTCGTTGACAAGTTCCTCTATTTTCAGGAGGCTTAATATTCACATTTCCACTTCAAATGCGACCAACACTTTGCCCCTGGGAGGTGACTTTGTATAATATGTTCCAGCGGTTTTGAGGGAAGCTTAAAAAAATGTTAAAGTAGAAATGGAAATTTCCTTAAATAACCTTTCCAAGCAGAGGAACACTTAGATTTTCTTGAACATGTTATATTTGTTGAGAAACATAGATTTTACAAGACTCATGATGATGCAGTAAAACGTGAATGTCATGAGAAACAACATGAGGTTCAGAGAACTGCGTCTTACATGCATCATAACCTTTTTATTTTTCAATTTGATAATGACATTACCTAATGCCATTATTCGTGTTTGCTCGGTTATTGTCAGCAGGTGACTGTCGTCCTACAACAACATGAACATATAAGACATTATCAGTTCTTCTTATGGGTTTTGAATCCAGAATATTCACAAAGGCAGTGATGAATTCCCTACAGAGCACTTTGTAGTATTCATCCCTGTGATTGGTTGATACAGGGCTGGGTGGGTGGTTGTGGAGAGCGTGATTGGCCAGGTGGACGAGCCCTTCGAAGTGACCCTGCTCTACACTTCCTCTCTGCGTGAGGGCGGCAACACTGTGGCTCTGGACTCTCTGGAGCTCATAGACTGTGAATCAGGTGAGTCCATCGTGTCCTGCAGACGTGTGAACTGAACTGAAGTGAGCTGCACATGTTTTGAAAGTTTCCACGGATTTGGCTATAATTGCTATCCTCCATATTACATGTAGGTGCTTGCATCCTATTGGATAGTTACGCCTAAAGAAAGCTTTCCCAAATCACAACAAATGCTGTGACTGGTAAACATTGTGGTTGTTGTGTGGTTTCTGGGCTGCAGACCACCAGGAAGCTGTGTGTGGAGACTATTTCCACTGTGTTCACTCTGAAGACTGCATCCACCCGAGCCTGGTGTGTAATTTCCACACTGACTGTCCGTACGGTGAGGACGAGGGCTTCATCTGTGGTAAGATTTATTTCTTCTCAACAAAAATAATACAAGATGTCGAAGTGGATTTTTGCATTAAATTAAACTGTGGTCTTGAATTTGTATAAGTAATCTATTTAAATTCACGTTTGCTGTTGGTTTTAGAGGTTCTCCCTTTTTATGTTGATGAATATTTATTCGTTTGATTTGATCTGCAGATCTGATTTTGAGCATGCGGGGGTATTAAAGCAGTATGAAAAACCAAAGAGTGTACGTGTGGGCGCTTTTAGTAAAGACGTCCTACAGCAAGTTTAATCCATGATAAATTATTAATCCTTTGACCGGGAGAGCCATATTATTCCTAAGTGCCTCAATGCAGCAAACTATATTTAAAGTTCAGAGAGTCACTATTATGTGAAGTATGAAGCATGAGCGGCTTTTGTCCTTGAACTAATTTGCATCAATTTGCAATTTTATGGTCTTCATTTCTTAATTAGCTGGAAACAATATTTGATTTTATCGTGAAAGTATGTTGTCAAGATATTCTGCAAATTATTAAATTGAGATGTCAATAATATGTCATGTTAAATCCTAATGGATCACTTAATGTTTGAAATTTCACATTAAAAAAATATGCTTCAGGAAGAAAGATTGATTTTAGCATCTTCTATCAATATCCCTCCACTTCCCAGTCTCAGCTGTTCGAGGACATAAACTAGAAAGGCACTCATAAGAGCACACAACTCCACCAACTCCCCCCCTACATTTAAATCTGCTAGTCCCAGGTTTTAATTTGAATCTGCACAAAGTTTCACAGACTCACAAATATTAGTCCCATAAACATGTCAGATTTTTCTGATCAAAAACTATGAATTATTCTGAAAATAAAAAAAATTATTCTTGAATTATTAAAGTGAACATAAATGCTCGGATCCGTCTCATAGAATTACTGCTTTCTTCCCTCATGTGCTATCCTCCCACCAGGTGTTGTGGAAATCTGTTTAGTGGTTTTTGCATGATCCTGTTGACAAACAAACAAGCCAACAGAAAAAATAAACAAAAAACAGACAGACAGGGTCAAAAACATAACTTCCCTGGTGGAGGTTCTTTGTTTTTGTAAACTGTAGACATTTGATTTTAGGATAAGAAATGAGTTAAGAATGTGAGCTTTTATTTTTTAGTTCTCACATCTAGCTGCCAGCCATTTTACAAGAGAACAAATATACAGCCATATGTGTCTGACAGGTGTTATTGTTACCGAGGTGCTACCTCTCTGATAGATTGTATAAACAACTCTCTCTACTGTTGCTTTTAGCCTCACATTACCCTGTGCTGACGGTATTCAGTGAACTTTGTATGGGGGGAAAGCCATTTTTCAGCAGAGTAAAAAGGGAAAATTGATCAGAGCCATTGCGCGAACATTAAGCGTAGCCAACACAACAATTTGTGATGTCCTGGTAAAGAAAGGAGCTACTTGTGTATGAGCAACAGACATCAAACTGGTCAGCCAAGGATAACAGCAACAACAGCAGCAGCAATGGCAGCAGCAGCAGCTGATGATAGAAATAATGTGAGAACTGTGAAGCAGACAGACAGTCAGTCTCCACAGGACAGGGATAATGTATATACCTATAAATGCATGTGTGTAATTTAAAACACATTTCCTTCAACTTCACACCACCATCCATCTATCCATCTATCCATCTATCTATCTAGCCATCCATCTATCCATCTATCCATCTATCCATCTATCCATCCATCCATCCATCTATCTCTCTATCTATTTATCTCAGCGTATCTCAGGGTTGACATATAGAGACAAATAACAATTTAACAACATATATGGTAAAATGGAATGGACTTATTTATAAATTGCTTCTAAAGTTGTATCAGCCGCTCAAAGCCCTTTACAGTAATTCAATACGCAGCACATTTTCCATCGCACAAAATTCACATCCTGCAATTTGGTCAATTTGGGATTCAGTAAATTGCCAAGGACAAGATGCTTGGGATCTAACCACTGTCGTCCTGGTTACTGGGTAAGCCGCTCTCCCTCCTGAGCCACAGCTGACCCATATATACATTAAGAAATATGGCATCTTCTGTGAGGAGAACTGCACAGGGAGATGTAAACTGTAAGTTTGCTTTAATGAAACATGTGATAAGAATCCACCTCTTCCCCAGGTGCTCTTCCGTCTGGCTCATACTGCTCGTTCGAACAGGACACATGTGGCTGGTCTGTGTCCAAACAGCTCTCGGCCTGGAGGAGGGTCGCTGGAGACGAGCTTCTGGACAAGGAGGACATGCAGGGTGCCACTCTGCAGAGTACACCAGGTGTGTGTGTGTGTGTGTGTGTGTGTGTGTGTGTGTGTGTGTGTGTGTGTGTGTGTGTGTGTGTGTGTGTGTGTGTGTGTGTGTGTGTGTGTGCGTGCGTGCGTGCGTGTGTGTGTTTGTGTGAAATGTGTAGTAACATCTCATCTCGAGTTTTTGTGTCCCAGAGAGGTGGAAGTCTAAATTCTCATATTTAACTCAGAATGTGTCGCAAGATGAATAACATCACACACTTCATACAGATCATTTAAAACCATCTGCAGAATATATTTGTGGTAACAGAGTAAAAATACTTTCTTATTTAACCCAGTGCTAGTAACCGCTTTATCTTTTTTTTTTAGGCAACTTGTCCTATTCAAGCAATTACGTGTGGCTTTAGAAATGCAACAACAATTGATAATTGATAACTACTGTGTTACATGTATTGTGTGTGTCCGCAGGTCACTTCTTGTTTCTGCAGGTAAGAGACAGTAATTCACTTCGAGAGGCTTCCGTTCAGAGCTCATCTTTCCCTCCTCCAGTCTCCTCTGCTGCCTGCCAGGTCAGTGATTGAGACTGATGCATTGTTGTTGAATTATTCAATTCCAGTATTTTTTTTGTTTACCTCGTCCTTGAGACTGCTCTCGTGCTGCAGTCACATGAAAAGTATTTTGCTAAATCTCTGCTGATCCCCTGTGTCTCTGTGCAGCTGCGCTTCTCTCTGTATATGTATGGGGATTTTAATGGTTCACTGCTGGTGGCTATAGAGGAGAACGGGACCAGCACCGCACCGCTGGTCTGGGAGAGAAATGGTCAGCGGGCAGACGACTGGGAAGATGTTGCCCTGCAGTTGACTGGCCTCCATCATGGGTGGGTGAAAGGAAAACAATTGAAGCGTAGAGCAGATGATTATGTGAGAGTGAAATGCACAGTCAATGAATCAGGCCTAGGTTCTTTTGTATAAATGTTACCCCTATTATTGAACTTATCTTTTTTTAAACTGATTCAAAAGTGAAGCCAAAGCATTTTAATTGCCCCCTGGTGGCTGGCTGCAATATCAGTCATAAGCCCCTCCCCCCTCATGTTAGCTGACATGAGAGCGGAATTGGTCAAACTAAAATACAATGATACACGTCTAATACATTTTTTCTCAAAGATATTTTCTGTAATGTTTGGTAGTTCTCATCACACAGTTTTTCCAGATAGTTTGATGCTGTACAAACGGGCTGAGATGTCAAAGGCACAAGATGGCGGTGGTCATATGTCGTCCATCTTTATTTAGAGTCTACGATGAGTACACGCAATACTTTAGATAAATAATTAGAGAGATGCAAAATTGCTGCATCCATCCAAATTATTTTAAAGATTAGTTCCTTACTATCAGCTGTTTTTTGGTGTATTGTTGCCTGTCACATGAACATCACATTAATAATAAAATGTTTTGTATATGGCTGCAGGTTCCATGTGAAGGTGACAGCTGTGTGGGGACAAGGCTCCAATGCTGATGTTGCTCTCGATGACATTGCAATTGGAGCGACCTGCTTCGAATCAGGTGAGCTGTTGCAAATTTGATGATGTAATAATAATACATCTATATTAATTGTCACCATTATTATATTAATAGTTTTTCAAAACCTGGTTAAAACCTTTCTTCATAGCACAGGTGCGCATAGCATTGATTCATTCAGCCCCTCCTGACTTTGCTTTCTCTCTCTCTCTCTCTCTCTCTCTCTCTCTCTCTCTCTCTCTCTCTCTCTCTCTCTCTCTCTCTCGCTCTCTCTCTCTCTCCTCTCTCTGTTTCTGTCTCTCTCTCTCTCTCTCTCTCTCTCTCTCTCTCTCTCTCTCTATCTCTCTCTCTCTCAGGTTCATTTAGATGTTGCTGGATGTATTTTTACCATTCAGTCTGGTGTGAGAGTAGATTAGAAATTTGGCAGCACTGTGATTTGATTGAAGGGATAAGTGTGTTTTTGTTTGGGCATGATTTAAGCGCCACAGCTGGTTTACAACCTGAGTGGAAACACAATTATGATGCTCAGATCCTGTTGAGCAAGAGTGGATCATTTTCTGACTGATATCATGATCAAGATCCCAGATTATCTATAGCAAGCCCATGATTTAGCTTGATGTTTGTCCTTATTACAGTTATGACCTCACTCTGTGCTGGGACCGTGTCGTGCTTAAGAGGCTTGCATGTTGTTTTGATGTAGAGACTGAACCGTGGACACTGTTGTTGCTTAAGTGAGTTCAGCAATATCGGATTACTTTTAGGGAAGGACCTGGCAAAGGACAGGGAACTGGACGTTTGTTGTGGGCTGAGAAAAATACTGTTAAAACGTGAAAACATAACATTTCTGTTTGCAAAATAGTGGATAGAAGAGAGGACCATGTATCATCATGTACAGGAAATAGTCTTATCGATAATACCCTTCCTTTAATTTTTTTCGGTGTCCTTTTTGTATGATTATCATTTCCAGTAAAATGGAATCTGTAACAGTGAAACCTTTTCTCTTTTTACTTCCCCTCTCCTCAGATATCAACTCTCTGCTGCCCATGACGGGCCTGGAGGATCTCTTCAGCCCCCTTCCAGAGCCCTCAGCCTCAGGTAGCGTGCAGCTTTTTAAGTTTTGTTTGTCCGATGAGTCATTTTAAATCCACTCTGCATGCAGAAGTGACACACCAGGGGGAGAATTGTATACTGAAAACATCAGTATTGTAACCCTATGTGTAGTGACACAGGGAAAAGACCCAAATGCAGTTGTGACAAACTAGTGAGAAGAGGCCAACTGGCTGCAAGGAGGTGACGCAGGCAAAAGGCCAAAAGCAGAGAGGGAAATCCAATCAAGCAAAGCAGAGCAGGCGAGTGCAGAGTCCAAAGTATCATATACAGATGTCCATCTGAAACTGCAAGGTTTCAAAATCCAGCAAGGGGAGGCAAGGTTCATACCCAAAGAGAGAGAGCATGTACTGAGGGAAGGACATTCCTCCGCCGCCAAGGCTGATTGGCCACTTTATCATCATATTGAACATTGTGCCCAGAAATGTTCTGCAAACTGCTCACATTAAACACAGGCAAAACATCCACTCTAATATAATTGAAATAATTGAATGAACCTTAACCCTTTAATTTGTTATCACGCAGAAGCTGGATAAATATTTCCTCACCTAAAAATAAGTATTTTAATTTACAAAATCTGAATCCTTATCCTGATCCACACCAAACTTCACCTATAATATAATATCTTTCTACACAAAAATCTCAAAAATGTTTCCTTTCACAATATTAAAGAAAGTTAAAATACAAATTCCTGGATCAAGCCACTGATCCTGTTCCATACCTCAATTGAATGGGTTCGTCCCTGACCCATATCACCTATTCCTCTTTGTCTCCATTTTTCTAGAGGTTTCTCTTATGACGTGGTGGTTTAACTCGTGCGGTACCAGTGGTCCTCAGGGCCCGACCCAGGCCCAGTGCGACAGCACCTACAGGAACAAAAACGTCAGTGTCACCGTGGGGAAGGAGGTGCCGCTGAGAGGAGTCCAAATGTGGAGAGTACCTGCTACCAACAGATATCTGTAAGTTTGAAAGGGGATAGATGTGAGGCTCATTTATCTGAGCTTCAAGGTGATTTCTTATTTTCCTTTAAAATCCCAAACCAACAATTAAATATTCACAGAAAGATTCCAGGTGAATTTGAAGATGAGGTCGAGCCTGTTGGGCCTTTTTGGGGTTATTTATTACCTTTTGTTGGTTAAGTGATTGGATCAGCTCTGGTGACGTATAACACAACATAGATTCCCCCCCCCCCCCCCCCCCCAAATTCTCAACCCAGCCAGTGTCTCTCTGCCTCCTCCAGTCTGCACGGTGAACGAACTGAACTCTGACAGCTGTGATGTGAGATAGAAGAGATGACTGTGACTTACAGAGCAAAGATGTTATTATAAGAAAGCATGAAAATCATACCAACCGGTTTTATGAGGTAAAGTGAACCCAACTTTTGAGTTAATATGAATCAATTTTTGTGAAGAATATATAACCCATCTCACTGTGTTAGATGAACCCAGAATGTGGTTGGTCCAATAGTTACGCAGCAGTGTGGCTGAAAAATACCCACATTGAGTAGATTTCAACCCAGTATTTTCTCCGTGTGAATTATCAACTATACCTTGTGCTGTAGAGTTACACATTAATGAGTCTCAGCGTTGCACTGGGTGACAAGGTCTGTCATTGCTGAACCGCAGCACTCTGATTTATTTTAATCTGATCAACATGCACTCCCCTGTTGTCCTCGTTATTCTTCTATTGAATCTGAAGCAGAGAACTGCACAAGGTAAAAAAATATGTTGGAGCTTTATTTTTAAACACGTGTTTGTGACATGTGTTTTTCTGCCTCCACGGCGGTGACAACTGTCGTCAGAGACATGTTGTTTTGGGAGTTTTCGTCTGTCTGTCGCATCCTTGTGAACACGTAATGTCAAGAATGTACAAATATTCTCTTTTAGGATGGGTGATCTTTTGGTATTTGTTTTCAAACTGCCCGTTTGACTCAAAGATTACCTGCTTCAGTTTCAGGGGTCAACGGTTACAGTGACCTAATGAATCTGGAAGAAAAATATACATAGACCGAACCTGCATTGGTTGGTGGAGGCATACAATAATTCAATTTTTTTCTTTAAAGTGTGTATGTGTGACATGTTAATTTAAGATGCATGCCTTCACTCTGTCTGAATGGATTAACTTGTTGGTTGTATTTGTTGACTGTAATTTAAGACATAGGCGTTTTTTAAAGCTGTGTTTTGTGCAATGCAGGATAATGTAAAAGACTCTCGGTGGTGTTTACACATTGTTTCATTTTTCAGAGCTTAGTCAGCGAGCAGAGAAACCATGTGTTAGCCTGGTTGCGTGACTCACAGAGCCGTGCTAAGTGACAATTTAGAGGTGTGACGGAGCTTAATTGTTCTGGCCATGCCCGAGATCAAGACTTGAAGCTGTTTGATTGTCTGTGCACAGCCGTTCATCTGACCTCACCCCCACAATTACCACATGAAATGAGGCTGTATAATAACATTTCAGGATAATCAACGGATTTACAGGGTGTTGAATCAGGCTAAATTATACACAGCTGCACTTTCTGCCAAGATCAGTCGTGTGTGCGTTTATAAGAGGAAATAATGACGTAGATGTACAGCAGTTTGCTCAGGTGTTTTATATGATATATACCATGTAGCCTGGAAGCAGTTTATTTAACAGCAGTTGATGCCGCTGTGGTGTAATGACCTCCCCTAGGATCTCTGCCTATGGGGCCGCAGGAGGGAAAGGAGCCAAAAACCACAACAAACGCAACCACGGCGTCTTCATTTCCGCCATATTTCCTCTGGAGAAAGGAGATGTACTCTACATCCTGGTGGGCCACCAGGGAGAGGACGCATGCCCGGGGGTGAGTATGGGAGACAGTGTAATCGAGCTTGGAGGATTCAGTGGCTTGTGCAGTGTCCCGCTGGGATACTTCTGGAGGATTCTCGCCTGATGGATTTTCTCTGAAAATAAAATCTCTCTCTCTCTCTCTCTTTCCCCTCGGTGCAGAGGAATCCTCACACTCAGAAGATCTGCCTGGGCGAGTGGTCGGTGATCGAAGACGACCTCAGAGGAGAGGCTGGCGCTGAGTGGGCTGGAGGGGGAGGGGGAGGAGGCGGATCTACCTACATCTTTAAGGTGACAGCTCGTTTACTTTGTGGATCATTTGTCACATCTACTGTGAGCTCCCATCTGTAGGGCTCGCCTGGTCATGTTCAATTTGCTGTTCTGCTGAGATTTATACTTTGTAAGACAATGTTTTAAATGCAAATATATGCAGGTGCATCACTCAGCTTCAACGTTGAAGGGTTCTCAATTAGATGTTCCTGTCTTGTCAGATGGAGAGTGGCGAGCTCATTCCATTGCTGATTGCAGCTGGTGGAGGAGGAAACGCTTATCTGGAGGACCCGGAGTCCAGTTTGGACCAGATACCACTGGAGCACTATGAAAACAGCACCATAAGACCCAGCAGCAATGGACGAACTGGTGCTGCAGGTGCGTTAATACCATAGACAATGACAATAGGACTGTTCCCCAAAAGTGAAGCCAAAGCGTCTTGATCGCCACCTGTTGGTTGGCTGCAGCATAGGTCATGAAGTGCACATTTATTGATTTTTTTTCCCTCAGAGATGGTTTCTACCATTTTAGCCTTTCTTATCACATAGATGTGGGTTCAAGTGTTCATTTTAGTAACTTTGGTTTTAATTATTTATTTTTATTTTTTATGCTATTTAAACAGAGTGAGCAAACATGATTGACAGCTGAGACTGAATTGTGATTGGTCGATTGCATCGGTGCTGGCAAGATGGTGGTGCAAGATGGCAGCATTTGTCTCCAGCAGATTTTGGGTTCATTTCTGGGTCCGTTTTTATGTACAGTCTATGATTAATAAAGGTTATCTTACTATACAATAAAGGGTGTTTGTTTAAAAACTCCTCATCTCGTGTTTGACCTGGAAAGGCATATCTTCATGAAGATAGTTTCAGTATCACGTGTCAGGGTTTTTGAGATACCTGACTTCTGATTCCTCCGCAGTTCTGTAAGTAATCTGAAGGTTGTTGTTTGGCTTCGTCAGATTGTCAATAGCGCAGAGATGACAGGTAGTGAAGGCAGAGACGTTGCAAAGATGCTCTGTAAAGTGTAAAGAGGAATTTGAAAGAAATGTTCTATGAGCAACTCATGTAAACATCATAATGGAAATAATGTCTTGTGGAGAATAGAGTCAATACTCTGAATTTTCTTCCGTTATGAAGCAACACTCAAGGTATAGCACAACACAAAAGTAAGAGGAGAAACATGACACCGTATAGATTAATATGAAGTAAACAACAGTACTTTTAATAATTTGTGATGAATGTGAAGGCTGTCTGCAGACACAGGTTCTAAACTTTATGATCCTGGTGCTTAAGTGTTCTCGTGAAAAATGAGCTGAAGATCTGCAGTGTGAGCCTCAGATGACGACAGGCGGTTCATCTTGAAACTGAGTGAACTCCAACTGTTTTTCTAAAAGATTAAATCCTTTCCTCCCGTGTGCACATGCACTCGAAACAGCGCATTATGGAGCATTTGTGTCCTCACACTGCAGAAGGTGTTTGGTCTGTGGATAGTGGGATGTACTGGGATTGAATCTTGACATTCCTGACAAGTCTTTTACCTTTGAAGCAGGACATGTGGGGAAGAAGCATCTATCTTCTGCAGGGAAGCTCCTGCTGGAACATTCTCAGTAAATCCCCCTCGAGCAGCAGAGTCTCAACTCTGCCCTTTTACAGTATTGCCTCATCTTATTGAAACGTCTGTGGGATTGTTTAGATAAAGATCTGAGTGTCAGAAGAAGTTTGAAGCTCTTAGTAGTGTGTACAGGAGCTGTGTGTGTGTGTGTGTGTGTGTGTGTGTGTGTGTGTGTGTGTGTGTGTGTGTGTGTGTGTGTGTGTGTGTGTGTGTGTCTGTTGGTTGGTGGATTTGAACTGTGCGTACCCAGTTGTAGCGCCGTCACATGAGACTGGACCTGCAGTGTGTCATTATCATGAATAACAGGATTCATGCTTTTATCGGCTCATCTCGGTCGATCAGATGTCCCCATCTGTCCGTGATAGAACCTGTTTGCTCATAGAATATGAATAAATCAGTGGGTCGTCATCAGAAGGTCGGTGGTTCAATCCCCAGCTCCTCCAAGCATCCTTGGGCAACACGTGTGAATATGCGTGAGAAAACTTCTGGTATAAAGTGCTATATAGAAAAGAAAATTTACCGTGGCTGAATTAAGAGATGTTTTGTTCTGATACATGGACTTTGCTAATTTGTCCTGTGCTGCCCACAGCTCTTTTATAACTGTGACAAGAAAGAGGACATGTAGTAAATACATTTATACATAAATAGAAAAAAGCTACTGTGCAGCGCTGATTGCCTGTGGCTGTTAAGAACGTAATTATGTGTAAGTGGTTGCGTGTGGGGATGTTGAAGGATGTTAAACAAAAGGAAACAGAAACCTGTGGTTCTGTGTGTTGTTTTGTTTTTGTGGGAGACTGACTGGCAGGAGAGCTCTGCTGTTGAACCTCCCACCTCCGCCCACCGGCTGTCAGAGAACAGCAGAACATCTCAATCCTTCACCACTTATTCCTGTGGATTCTTCATTCAAATCTCTAGCTGGACGTCATCCCAACTTTTCGAAATCAATCTCAACGAGCCTGAGCTCCATACATCTTACCACATTCCTCTGATGCAAATTTTTCTGTGGCCGCAAATAAATGTCTGACTATAGAGCCAGTACAGCCGAATTTTCCGGAAACTGTTTGACACAGATGCTCTACAGCAGGTGACAGCAGGTGACTGTTGGCTTGGTGTATACAAAATAATATAATAATAATATTGAACAACCTTTAGCAAATCTGTCAGTAAAATCCATACATTTTCAGATTTAGTGCTTTGCCTTTGTACATATCTGACAAAAGACCAGCAATTTACTACCTTGACCCGTACTTAGAACTGAGCTGACATTGATTACAGCCATTTTTGTAATTGACACTTGTGAGTCCCCTGACATAACATTAACTGCTGCCTCAGTCACATTGCAGCTGCAGCACGAACCTGCAGTTTAGTTTAATCCATTAAAGACGTTCCTCAGTGAAAAGTCAAGTGTTCAACCTGCCACTCTTATCCCTCTTATTTAAGAAAATCCAACAGGGTTACAATAACGCTGCCGACGGCCTCACATGATTTTAATGGTGGATGTTATCATGTTTGATTCAGCGTTCATGTTTGTCTCCTTGAAGGTGGAGGTGGAGGCTGGAAAGACGATCCCAGTCCTCACGTGAGAGCTGGAAAGTCTCTGGTGGAGGGCGCCGAGGGGGGGGCCTCGTGTCCACTTGCCCTGTCCAAGCTCAGCTGGTCCACCTTCGGGGGTTTTGGAGGTGGAGGTGGAGCCTGCACAGCTGGAGGTGGTGGAGGAGGGTACAGAGGTAACATTCTTTTTTGCTGCTTTGCCAATTTTCCACACCTGCACTAAGAAACCCAAATAGACTGTTAAAAGTAGCGACAAATGGACAAAAGCCATTTGATTTCTTGCACCACATGCATGCTTGGAATAATTACACTCTCTTGACGTGTTTTAATGGCAGTCATTGCTTTTAAAATGTGCTGTTTATTTATTTTTTAATTAATTACATTTTTGAAATCATTTCCGGTATGTTTTTGTGTTTGTTACGGGTTTTAATCTGTTTGCCGCATTTTAGTTTGTGTTCTTTGTACCTGCCTGACTTTATAATAGACTCCCTGACCTGACTCCTTGGGTTAGGGTTAGGGAGGAGGCAGAAGAGATATTGTATCTCCACGGGGCAGTAAAGGATAAATAAATAAAAGTATAATAATATAACAAACATAAAATATCATAATAGAATCAGTGGGGTGTAGATGATTCATGAAACTGCAGAGTTCACAGCATGGATTATGTGACAGGAGGTGACGCGGCGCTGACGGACGAGATCACAGCCGACGGTCAGAACGGCGTCTCCTTCATTCATCCAATGGGAGAGATCTTCCTGCAGCCTCTGGCAGGTGAGACTCAGTCTGACACAACACAACACGTCACATCATGATTGTATCAAGGCAGTAATGGTGATGAAGATGGAGACCAGTCCAGGTGAGAGTAGAGTAATGCAAGGTGGAGTATAATGAAAAATCAAATTAATAAAAAGTTCCTAGATCTGGTCCCTGATCCGAAACCACACCAAAATTCAATGTCTTCTTCCCTGAGCCATAACACATCCTTCAACCAAGTTTCCTGGAAAATACAGACAGACTAGCAGACAGACTACAGACGAAAAATTAAACCACCTTGCCAGATATAATCAGAGCAATATAACTTTAATAAAATAATTTGATCAATGAATAGAACATTGGTCATTAGATGATCATAACACAAATAAGTAGAAGTAATGTGAAATAATGAGCAGTCTGATGGGAAGCTCAAAAAAAAGAAAATTGATCTGATGTGTGTGTAATCTGATGAAAGAGGAAGATTGGCTCAATAAACAGATGCACTGTTATATAGAAAGACTCCACTCTACACATGTATTCATATGAAAACACATAGTCCGAACTATATAACATAAAGGTGGATGATGTCTTTGAGTCCCTCTCACAGTATCAGACAGTGTTTAACACGTCTGATCCCGAAGCACAGAAACGCTGGTGGTGTGAAGATTGAGTTCCTGGGATTCTGTTCGCTTAGTTCTCCGAGCAATTGATCCAATCAGGGTGTCTGTGTGTGTGTGTGTCTGTGCCAAACTATCTGTTTGAACACGTAGCCCCCCCCCCCACACACACACACACACACACACACACATATCCCCATACTGTATATGCAGTTTGTATTTTGTTATGTTTTGTGTGTGTGAGACCAACAGCCATCTGATTCTAATTATTCAGCGGGAGGAAGGAGGAAGGCGCTCGACTAATTCACAGCCTCACGGAGCCGGTTGCCCTCGGCGCCAGCACACAGACATCCATTCTCATGTGAAAGGGCTTTTTGTTTGCTGCTGCGTGCGCTGCCAGTCATCGCTTTCAAACACAATGAGCGTCTCCGCGACATGAAACGCGTTCAAAGGGAATCTGCCAAAAAGAGATGTTATCATGATTGAGTTTGAAAGACAATTATGTTTTTCTGTAATGTAATAAAACATCTTCTCATCTATAAGTGAAGGATGAGGTTTATTTTAATGACATACATGGTACCAGCCGACATCTCCTCATATTAATACTACGACAGGAGACCTGTTTCGTTATCTATATCAGATATAGAAGATAGTATTGATCCAGTACCTGAGCACAATATGTAAAATGTTCTGAAATTTAAGTAATATTTATATATATATTTATATGATATTTAATTTTGTCAATGAATTTCATTAAAGCACTAAAACCGTCAGCGTAAATCTGTCTCTTTAAACTCTCTGACTTCTCCAGCGTGTTTGGCTTCCAGTCTCTTTCCCATTCATGGCCACTGAAGACACAAATCTTTGAAAATAAGTCGCAAACACACTTTCATGTAAAAAAAGAACAGCCCGCCTCTGTCATGTTTAGCACAATTTACTCTAACAGGAGAAAATAATCCATTTGTTCACGGTCTATTTTCCGCTGTGGTGGGATGTGAAACACACTCAGAATAAACTTCAGTGTCCATGTTCCAGACCATAAACAAACATGTCCGTCGTTGATGTGGTTTTAATTTTTGGACAACAAGTGAAGCTCCCATTTCAGACTTTGGCAGCCCGGACAGAACTTGCTACTCAGATCAGCTCTCTGTTGGGTTTGGCCCCGTCATTGTGTTAACTGAAAAGAAAGAAATTTAATATCACCAAGCCTTGTTGGAGGCTCCAGCAAAACGTAATAATCCTCCTTAAACAAATCGCTTGTTATTGGTCTTTGGGTTTTCATTGTGTGCGTGTGTGTTTGTGTGCGTATGTGATTGTTCCCTCTAGTGATGGAGAGTCACGGCGAGTGTGAGATCAAGGTGCAGCTGAACTGCAGCCACTGTCAGACGCAGAGCTGCAAACGTGATGAAGACACTCACCTCATCCTCTGCCTCTGCGACGAAGACGAGGTCCTGGCCAGCGACAATGTCACGTGTGTCGGTACTGTAGGTAGGTTATTGTGCCTGCCCCTTAACAGACAGAAAAACAGAAAAATACATGGTGCAATAACAAATTTAAACAAGAGAATACAAGAGACATCTAACCCTAACCCATTTTATAACTAGAATGTCACTCAGCCCCCTTATTTATTTTAAATTCATAAGATCCAGATTTTTTTTCCATCTAGATCCATCAATGTGTCCTTTTAGAAATCAGTGTAAAGATGTTGAAAAACACATATCTCACAATGTTAAAGAAAGTGAAAAAAAGTTCCTTGATTCGCTCCCTGATCCGGATCCGCATCCAGGGTTCTTCCCTGATCCAAACCTCATCCTTCCATTACGCTTCATGAAAATGTGTCTAGTGGTTTCGGTTTAATCCTGCTTACAAACAATCAACAGGGCTGAACACATATGGTCCTTGGAGGAAGTAAAAATGTATTGACACTTAGAGAGCTTGTCTGATTCAAACACTTCTCAAAGCATATTAATGAACGCTCTTCCTCTCTCTCTCGCTCCTCTAGCAGCTCCTCAGGGTCCAGCTCCGCAGGGCCAGATGTCGACGCTGCTGATCCTGGCGGTCGTGGTCTCCACCGTCGCGAGTGGCATCGCGCTGATCTGCGCCAGCGTCATCCTGAGTAAGAGACTCCTGCAGCTCTGTGTGCAGTCGGTGCCCACCACCTTCCACCGGCTGTGAGCACAGCTGGACAAGCAGAAACAGGAACACCTCTGATAAGTGTTGGTTGGAAGTGTCCCCTGGCTGTGTGCCGAGTTAGGGAAGGTGTGGGGCGGACTTTTAGGATGCTGGCACAAAGTGAAGCGAGCACATATAAACACTTTGATTAGAAGCACTTGTTTCACTTCTTTCTCTGGCTTTGTGTCAAAGGCTAAAGGTTGTGAAAACAGATTATACTGCAGGTGAGAAGTGAGATTAAGGGGGTGATTTGCATTTAAGGAAGAAAATATATTTTGCGTTTAGTCCCTACGACAGCTCTAATGGAAGCATGAAACAGTAAAGCTGTGCTGTGAACTGATCTCAACGAATGACTTTAAAGCTAGGGTTAGTAATCCTGGAAAAGCTATCGACACCAGGCTGCACTTTGCAACCCCCCACCCCCTCCAATCAGAGAAGTGCACGCTGAGATCATTTTGCGGTAAATGTCGGATGTAAGGATTCAGACACACCTGGAAAATTGGAAATCATATAAACGATAATGAAGAAAGCTAGAAACCAGAGCGGTGTGGTAAAAGGTTCAGACACATTCGGAAGCATCTCTCTGAACACATGGGCATTGACCTTCTATGAGAAGAAGAGTCCTGTATATAGCAGAACATCTTCAGCTGGGATACAGCTGAGTGCTTTTTACACAGAGCACTGTGAGCTATGAGCATCTGCGCCTGAACAAAGAACTGAATATATACATATATATTTCGGCTCATCTGACACGATGGGACTGACGTGATGTAAAATGCTTTGCTGATGACTCTTGCACATGTAAACTGCTTCCAATGGGAATAATTAGGGAACCTTACAATTAACACCAGAATTAACACTCTAGGAAAGAAAAAAGAGTGAGGGATAAAGTATAATATTTGAATTCTAACATTAACGTTTGTTGCATTTGTATTTAACTTAGTCATAAGCGCTGCTATGCGATATTTACTGTTAAATGTAGACTTATATTCTAATCTTTGTGTTGTGGACCACAAACACTTTATATAGAAACTTTTTTTCCTGCAGTATAAATAATAACATATGCAGTCATTCCAATTAGGACAGTGAGGGATTAAACAGCTAATTATACTATTTTTTAACCTTTGTCACCTTGCGAGGAAGGGATTCCTTGACACGTTAATCCTTCACCAAGTGCCGTTAGAATATAGCAGCTTCTCTTTCTCTCCGTCTGTCCTCTCCTTAAACTCTCCAACAGGCCTGAATATTAAGAGAAGTTCAACCGTATTTGATTTTTTCCCGCTTTCGTGCTTTCTTTTCCCAAAGCGGGTTTTTCGGTGGATCTAAACTTTGTGTTAAGGGCCTCCGGAGGGATCCGCACAACTTCGACTTCCCGCCGGAAAATATGTCACATTTCAAGCTGTTTGCGCTCGGAGGCGGACTAAAAAATCAGGCGCAACGAGGGCAGTTACATAAAATAGACCTCCTCTGAGGGAAGGGAGATTAAGTAAAGCTGATGGATTAAAGGAACAATACGGAGTTTATTTTTTAATTTTTTTTAAGATCTCAAAAAGCTCGAAGGAAATGAAATGACATCAATCAAAAAATCAACTGCACCACTGTCACATCACTCGATATGAAGACGTCCTTGTGACCGAGCGTGGTACGACAGGATATTGGCATTGCTTGTGCATCTGTGTGAAACGTACAATTTTCTTTTCTTTTCAGCTGTACTAGCAGCAGAATGTGATGAAGAGATGTAATATGATGGTTATTATGTCAAAGTGGAGCTCTGCGCTTTCAGGAAATGGGAGGTTTGGGGAAATGGTCGACAATGTTGTTGCAACAGAAACATGTTTGAGAAGAATGGAAAATGTCATTCAGAGGACAGCCTGGTGAAGGTTATGGTCAGCCAGGTGCGCAGAGATTAGTCATCAGATAAATGCTCTTACCTGAACAGAGAAAAACTGAAAACAAGAGATGTTAGAGTGAGTGTTTTGGGTCAGGTTCAGCTAAACACATAGTTATTCTGTCAAATTAGATGAGTTTTTTTCAGACATGACCTGTGGACCACATGAACAACACAGCAGGAGATTTTCTGCACAGACACGTTCACAACGGCACAAAACCCTCCACATTATTCAGACAAGAGACATTTGCGGTCATTCTTCCACCTTCTACGCAGAAAGTGCTGAGAATCCCCGGAGTTCAATGCATGTCTGATAGTAGCTATAATAATGACAAGATGGTTGCAGTGGTGTGTAACTGCATAAATGTGTTCAGTATTAATCAGACAAACTAGGCCTAACAAACAGGAACAAACCTCTTTTTGAATGAAAAATGGATGAAGTATAAGTGATTTCTAACAAACTGCATTGTGTGTAAGACTTTGCATTTGCAAGTGAATAAATCAAGTATTAAAACAAAGGGTGACGAAGTGTGTGAGGCGTTTCCTTTGCTTTTTAAGAAGGAAACTGTTTTTTATCAGGAGGGGTTTAAAAAAAAAAGAAGCGAAACACACTCACACAGACACACACATGCACTTCCAGCTTAACGGTGTCTCTTCACCTAAGCTCTCCCCCATGCAGGGAGGTAGTCTGTTCCCTGGGCGTCCCATCTCCTCCATCCCCTCCTCCTCCTCCTCCTCCTCCTCCTCATCCCCTCTTCATCCCCCCTCACCCCCTCCTATTCCCGACCCCCCTGAGTCCCTAGCACCTGCACCGGGCGATGGCTCGACGGCACCTCTTACCTGCACGCAACACCCCCTCCCTGGCAGACTACCAACCTGCATCGGGGCTGCCTCCGCGGCGGGTGAGTCCAAACTCACTGGCACAGACAGTGTAGGAGCAGTAAAGAAGGAGAGGACATCGCACACGCATCCCACTAAACTTCTTCTTTAAAAGGGGACTCCACCGATTTTACATTATCAGTTTTTTCTCCGAAAAACCATGAATTATTCGCTGAGAAATAAAAATCATCATCTTTAAATGCATTATCTCAGAATGTTAAAGAAGGGGAAAAGAAAATCTTGAATCTGCCTGCTGGTGTGGATCCACACCAAAATTGAATGGCTCTCTCTCTGACTCATACTGCATCCTTCCTTTTGTGGAAATTGTCTCAGGAGTGCATCCTGCTAAATAACAGATAAACAAAACATAACCTTGTTGGCTCAGGTAAAAATAAGTAGAGTAAAGTATCTTGTGGCTCCCGTCTGAAATCTCTGCCTCAAGTGGTGTCACTTGAAGCAACGTTGGTTGGGGCTCAACAAGTCTCACAATCTATTGGAGGGCAGTGAGACAGAGGTGAGGTAGGCCCGGTCACACATACGCGGATGCATCAATGGAGAACCGTCGTCTCCTGGTTCACGTCCAATCTGTGCGAGTGAAGAAGTGAATAACATATTTTCTTCCTGTGGGGAGGCAGATCATAGCGTGGCTTCGGGTGGAGTTCAACTTCGGTGAACTTTAACATTTGATATTCGCTTCTCATTCGTATTTGTGTGACCTCTATAGACAGCTTGAGGCTCGCAACTGAAGGTTACATTAGCAAATACCAAAATGAGGTTACAGCTGTCATTGCATTATGGGTAGTTTCAGATCAGTCAGCAGAATGCGGGGAAAATGAAAATCATTTCTAACTCTTCATTAGGAATCTTATAATTGGGTGGAGTCCTTTTTTTAAAAACAAAAAATCAATGCCTGAGAAATATAAGTCTCACTTTTATCTTAAAATGTTTTTCCACTGGCCACAAACCTCCTTGAACCACAGAGATGCGGCTTGACCCCTCCTTGTGTTACCGCTCCTATCTTTAGCAGAATGTCAGGAGGTTGCTTCTAGCACCTCACATACAGTCAGGGGACAGTCAGGGTTCTGATTTCTTTTCATTAGTAAAACTACCGTGTTTGTCCCCGTGTCTCATCTCTGTCTGCAGTGTGGTACCGCAGAAAGAACGACCTGCATGCAGTGAGGGGGCGTCTGCAGAGTCCAGAGTACAAGCTGAGCAAGATCCGCTCGTCCACCATCATGACGGACTACAACCCCAACTACTGTTTTGCGGGGAAGGCTGCGTCACTCAGTGAACTGAAGGAAGTGCCTCGCAAAAACATCACGCTGCTCAGGTAGGACAAGAAGGACACAATGTCACAGACTGTCAGTACATAGAGTTCTTATCATCTAATCTACGCTTTTCCATTGCTTTTTATTTGAATTTGTTTCAGAGCTCTCGGCCATGGTGCATTTGGTGAAGTCTATGAAGGACAACTTCTGGGGATGAGCGGTGACAACAGTCCAATGCAGGTGGCCATAAAGGTAAGATCATGCTCTGTGAGGCACATTCATGCCAGATGATAGCACCTCACTAGCTGTTATAATACAGCAACAACATCCTACTGCACTGATCATGATCATCAGAATCAAAGGAATATAACATTGCTCAGACTTACACTTTATTAACCTGTCCCGACTTGTAAAGAAGAAAAAGCTGAGTGATCTCCACGTGGGTTTGCCTGATTATCAGACGTCTTCTGATTTGGCCTTTCTGTGTGTGTGGTTTCTCTTTCTCTGCTCCAGCTTCATAAGACACACAGCTAGATTCATTTCTAATGCAAAAATGTCCCATACATGTGTGAATGCAATACACTGATGACCTGTCTCTACCCTGCCTCCCGGCCAATGTCGACTGATTGGCTCCAGCCCACCTCCATGACAAAGCCTGAGTGTTATAGATAACGGACAATAAGTCACAGTCTCTCGTGCTCTCTGCTCCACAGACTCTTCCAGAAATCTGCTCCGAACAAGATGAAATGGATTTCCTGATGGAGGCGCTTATAATGAGGTACTCCGCACTGCATTGGATCCCTCGATGAGTCATCCATTCGGAATTGAGACTGCCGCTGTAATGTGGCACCGACCTGGTCTCTCACGCATCTAACCGGTGTCATTGAAAGATAAATGAGGACATTTGGTTAAAGTCTAAAGGACAAGGATGTGATCTGAGGAAAGTTACTATAATATAGCTCATTTATCTCTACATTGAGACCCGGGTGACGTTAATTGTTTAATGTGTGTAATTATTCTCAATCTTAAACATCTGTTGGGGATTTTTGTGTCATAAGAGATGATGTTGATCAAACTGAATTTAGATCCGATCACACATGATCACTCAAATCAAACACAATGCGGAAGTTACTTAATAACTAAACAAACAGCAGACACAAAACATCTTTTAGTTGTTATTCTTAAAACCCCTGTTCGTCATAGAGGCACAAAATGACCCTGGTGCGGAGCCTTTCAAATTTTCCAGGTTATCTGTCCCTTCATCACATTCTTGTGAACACGATGCCTTGAGGGCATTTCTTCAAATTGGGTACAAATATTAATTTGGACTCAATGATGAACTGATCAATCGATTTTGGTAGCCAAAGATCAAAGGTCAAGATCACAGTGGCCTCACAAAATATGTGTATGTTTTTCTTGAGCATGATATCTTAAGATCAGCTTAAGGAAATGTCTTCATATATAGACCAAAACATTCACTTGGACTCAAAGATGTACTGATTACATTTTTGTGGGTGGAGGTTAAAAGTCAAGGTCACAGTAACAGTTTTTTGCATGACAGCATATCTTTTTTTATACACACAACTGCAGTCATATTAATCTAAGTGTTGTTCACTGTTGTCCTTGCAGCAAGTTCAGCCATGAGAACATTGTGCGCTGCATCGGCGTCAGTCTCAACATCTTGCCTCGCTTCATCCTGCTGGAGCTGATGACCGGAGGAGACATGAAGAGTTTTCTGAGGCAGAACAGGCCACGAGCTGTACGTCTCTACCGTATATTTCTGTGCATATACATGTGTGTGTATCTGTGTGTGTTGTACATTAAATCGAACTGTGCTGTGTCCAGGGCCAGACCTCTTCTCTCACTATGCGGGAGCTGCTGCGGATCGCCAAAGACATCGCCTGTGGCTGTCGCTACCTGGAGGAGAACCACTTTATTCACAGGTGTTTATTCACATGCCATTATACTTTAACTGCTGAGAGAGAGAGAGAGACAGAGGGAGAGAGTGTGTGGGTGTGTGTGTGTGTGTGCGTCTGGCGCATGTCTATCTGGTTTAGTAGAATCATTGGATTTAAAGGGTTAAGACTTTGTTTTTAGGGTTAGGGTTAGGGTTAAAATTAGGTTTAGGCTAGGGTTAGGCACTTAGTTGTCATGGTCAACAGGCCCGGATCTAGACTGCTGCTAGAATGATGGGGAGAAACATGATTTCCTGTGTTTTTCAGAGACATTGCTGCCAGAAACTGCCTGCTTACTTACCCTGGACCGGACAGAGTGGCTAAAATTGGAGACTTTGGCATGGCACGGGATATTTACAGGTCTGTACAATGAATCCTCACATTTTGAAGTCCTCAAAGCAAAGCATGCTGGATGATTAAAGATGATGTGTCTCAGGGGAGCCAGGGTCAAGGCAGCATTTGGTTGACCAGTTCAAGGAGATCTATTTTCCCCCATGGGACCAGTCTCTCATATGTACTAAATCTTTTAGTTGTTGTCGTACTTATCTTCTCTTGTAAACCGATGATAAATGGACATTTCCACATCTGACATTGTTTTTCCTCTCCTAGAGCCAGCTATTACAGGAAAGGGGGTCGTGCCATGCTGCCAGTTAAATGGATGCCACCGGAGGCCTTTATGGAGGGAATCTTTACCTGCAAGACGGATACATGGTATAAACATGAAAGATATAATATAAACACATGATATCTACAGGGAGGATTCCAGATTAAATACACAGAAAAAGAGGCTGTGTTCTCAATTTTAAGTGGGTTCAGTTGAAATATTTTATGCCTCCACCATTCACTTTACTGTTACCTAACATAACTGGTTTATGGCCTTGTGAACGTGAAGATAATCCTTTCAAATTTGTTCAAAATTGTATTTTCAAATGTTCACTCATGCTGTGTCCAACATCATCCACTTCTATATTGAGAACTATATAGTCAGCTCATCTGGGAAAGAAAAGAAATGCTTGCAGACACTACTTGGTGCATTTTCTGGATTATGACGTACAACATCTTCAGGCAGTGGAAATCTGTAAATTTAAAATATTGATTTCAGTAGTTAAAGGCAAAAGGTAACTGTCACCTCATGTCTGAAAAAAAACATATGTATACTGACACTGCACTAATAAGAGGAGGCATACAACCTAAGGGCGCTACTTCTGGTGTGTTGTAAGACCTTTTAATAAATAATGTGTTATTTATAACTGGCATAAATTTGAAGCCTTTCATAAAAGATGAATAATATTACATCATTCAAGCATCGTCATCGGTTTTGTGTGAAATTTCACTTATTCATCTTTCTACGTTGTTTCTCTTATGTGTGGTAGAAAGTTTCCCAGCTCTTAATTCCAGCTAATTTAGAAGCCTTCTTGTTGTCCTGCTGAAGAGATTTTTCACAAATCACATCATTTTACTTCTAAACAGAGACCTACAGCAAGTTCAGCATCTAAAGAGCCGTAGATCTTCACAAGACAGCGAGGCATCAGTATTCAAACACAGAGCCAGCTGAGCAGTGTCCAAACCAAACCACTTCTCTATACACGTCAGTAACACGTCAGAAATTCAGAAACAATCAAACTTTTCCTTTAGAAAACTGAAAGGAAGGTTTGTTTTCGGATGAACTCCGCAAACAGTCTGAAGTTAATAGTTTCAATCAGAATTTGAATGCGGAGACGTAAGGCAGCACTGTCAAACACAGTGGTGGAATTGTGCCGAGGATCAGCTTTGCTTTGACCACAAAAAAGTATCGCTGAACTCAGCAGAGGGACACTGTTGCTTCAAGCTGTTCAAGATTAGCTGGAAGAGCAATGGTTTTCAAGCGAGATTTTCATCCGAACCAATGAAAAAAACAAGTCAATCAATCAATCAATCAAGTTTTATTTGTATAGCCCACATTCACAAATAACAATTCGTCTCATGGGGCTTTAACATTGTGTGACATCCTCTGTCCTTAACCCTCAACAAGAGTAAGGAAAAACTACTAAAAACCCTTTTCACAGGTAAAAATATGTAGAAACCTCAGAGAGAGCCACATGTGAGGGATCCCTCTCTCAGGACGGACAGAAGTGCAATAGATGTCAGGTGTAAGAAAACATCATCAGGATTTTTAGCAGCATCCATTAGGCTAAACATTTTTCAATACTATGTGTCAGGCAGTCCCGCTGCAATCACAGTCTCTGGCCAGCAGCAAGACCACGATCCAGCATCAGGATGAGATCCACTATAATCCACAGTCATTGTCCACCGCCGCCAGTTAGAATCCATTATCAGCTGCCGCCTCGGTCGTGGTCCCTCATCATCCGATGCCAACGCGACAAAGGATCCTCCATTACAACGACGATCAGCTGGCACGATACAGAATCCACCACTGGATCCACCATTGCGACCTCCGACACGCGATCCACAATCATAATCCATGGTGCGGCCACAGCTGTGGCCCTGCATCCGCGGGCGCTAAGGCACAGAAACTCCGGGAAAAGGGGTCAAGTTAGTAACATGTACTGATCAGATAAGAATTATCTTGATGTGATAAATATGGAGAAATGGAAGGAGAAGCAGGAAAGAGAAGCTCCGTGTGTCTTGTGTCATAAATTCCCTGTGCGTCTTAGCATCATCAGGGGTTTTTGCCATTTAATCAAATTTGGAACATCGCACAAATTAGCTCTAACTATAAGCTTTATAAAAAAGGAAGGTTTTGAGTCTACTTTTAAACGAACAGAGCGTGTCTGCCTCCCTAACTGAAAGTGAGAGATTATTCCACAGCAGTGGGGCTTGATGGCTAAAAGCTCTGGCTCCTACTCTACTTTTAGAGACTTTAGGGACAACAAGTAAACCTGAGTTCTGGGATCGGAGTGCTCTAGTAGGTTGATATGGAACTAACATCTCTTTAAGGTAAAGAGGTGCCATATCATTAAGGGCCTTGAAGGTGAGGAGGAGAATTTTAAATTCTATTCTAGATTTAACAGGAAGCGAGTGTAGCGATGCTAATACTGGAGAATTGTGCTCTCTTTTCTTAGTTCTCGTCAGGACACGTGCTGCGGCATTTTGGACCAGCTGCAGAGTCTTTAACGACTTGCTGCTGGAGCCTGATAATAATGAATTACAATAGTCCAGTCTCGATGTAACAAAGGCGTGGACTAGTTTTTCTGCAAGTGCAAGCTTGTGCGGCTTCTCATCCACTTACCAGAGCTCGACCCCAGGGAACAACACTGGAGAAATACGTCACATCACACTTCACCATCTGCGAGGTTCAAACACAGTGATAGAAAATACAAGAACTCATAAACAAGTGTTCAGAATGGAAACTCTTAGATTCAATTTATGCTCAAGTAAATATAAATGGTTTTGTTTATTATCTAATCTATTCCAAGCAGTATAATTGAACTAAAAGACAATTTGTTTTCTATTAGTGTTTTCTGTTTTGGTGATTCAGAAACTTCCAGGAAGTGCAATCAGACTGCACATGATAAAAATACCAGGCTGTAATTGTTGAGCAGAAAGAATTGGGACTCTGTAACACTGTGACACTGTAATTACCCTGCAGGAAACAAACATACATTTTGTCAAGAGGAAGACCAGACTAAAGATGATGACCCTGGAGCTTTGTAGTTTGATGCAGATGTGGTGAATTCTAGCTTCGGCCAAGACGAGACGACATCTCCAGTTGTTTGTGTTGTACTGAGTATTTGGGCTGGTGTTAACTTAGGCCCATGAAAGCAGGAAATGTTTGGCATGTCCCCCCTCTCGATTATCTGTCAGTGATCGAGACCAGTCAGTTGTTGATCTGTGTCTCCCCCTGCAGGTCATTTGGAGTGCTGCTGTGGGAGATCCTCTCCTTGGGCTACATGCCCTATCCTTGTAAAACCAACCAGGAGGTGCTAGAGTTTGTCACCAGCGGAGGGAGAATGGATCCTCCCAAAGGTTGTCCAGGGCCTGTGTGAGTACCAACAGCAAATACATCAAACTGCTCCAGCCTGGATTTAAATTCTAAGCAGAGCGGAGAACTGAAATTATTTTAGTTCGACTTGAGGTGCCTGGATTTGCAATTCTTGTTTCAATAAATCCCTGCAAATTAAAAAAAAAATTAGTATGTGGACTCAAAATTTGAGTGGACTTCACTTGACAGACAAAACTGGGTAAAGTTAGGAAAACTCAAAGTTTCTCACTGCACTAGATTTGTGAGGCCAACTTAATCAACTGCAGTTGTACCAACTAATTATCTTTTGTTGTGATGTTCCGATAATTATTAACAATTTGAGTTTGAAAGACTTGCATGTATTAACCAGTATATTTCATATGTGGATGTGAAGTTTGTCACTCACGATTGAAAAATGTAGTTTTCCAAATTAAATTTTAATTGTTTAAACTGCTAAATGAATTGCGTCTATGTAAAGCTGTAGTATCCTATTGTCCACTCAAAGTGCTCCACAGTACAAGTCACAGTCACACAACTCTTCTATTCACATGTCAGGGACAATTTAAGGCCCAATGTCGTGCCTAATGACAGCAGACTGGACGAGCAGGGGATCGAACAACCAACACTCTGGTTAATGGATGACCCGCTCTACCTTGTGAGCCTCAGCCACCTAAATATGATGCGATTACAGCAGAGTCTCTATACTATATTCAAGCCAAACACTCACACTTGGGATGTCTTATTTCCCTTGAGGATTTGGGATTAAGTTGGGATCTCAACTCTGCTCAGGATAAAAGCTTGTGAAATATAAAACTTAAGAAAAACTGCAAGACTTATTTTTTTAGCCAAAAGTCTTAAGAGCTGACGGCACTGAATCCCTTTCATCGACCACCTTTGATATGGAAATGTCTGAAGTTTTCTTTGCTTCTCTTCTCTCTCCAAAGTGATGACTACGTGGGGACACGGACATTTATTATTATATTACCACAGAAGCATTGGTCCAACTGTATTACATTTACAATGCAGTCTATAAAACATACATATTAACAATATGTGGGTTTTGTGGGTTTCTGTGCAGCTATCGGATCATGACCCAGTGTTGGCAGCACTGTCCCGAACACAGACCAAACTTTTCCACTATCCTGGAGAGAATCAACTACTGCACTCAGGTATCCTGGTCTTAATATCACATTAACTTAATTAATAATTATATCAAAATTAATTTTTCAAATAGATTTTTTTCTTTCCTAACTATTTTGTTCTTGTTTTTCTGCCTTGTAATTTCGCAAATGTTGATTCTTATCATTTTCTTTTCATGAAATTTTCTTTATCAGGACCCAGACGTGATCAACACACCCCTGCCAGTAGAATATGGCCCCAACACAGACGATGATAGCGGCAAATTAATCCGTCCCTCTGACCTCACCTCCAGCAGCCTCACACCGCTCCTCGTGTCCCACCCTGTTACCCAGGATGCCCCCTCACAACTGGGGCTCTCCTCTCTAGGCCTAGGCCCGACTCCCCTTCCTCCACAGCCCACCAAACCTCGTCTACTCCTCCAGAGAATCCAACCTGTCCACCAGGAGGTGACATCATACCGGGAGGCCCTGCAGCCGTCCTGGGCTGAGCCTGTTCCTGCCCCTGGTTTGTCAGCAGCAGCAGCAGCAGGAAGCCACTGGCTCCACCCTGAGCCTCCGCACCACCGACCTTGTTCCAGGAACAGCTCCTCTTCAGGGAGCCAGAGGCTGAAGAACAAGACCAAGAACCTGTGGAACCCCACATACAGCTCCTGGGTTTTGGAAAACTTAAGAGGGAAGAAAACACTGGCTCATACTCAGTCCATGCCACTCTCCAGCTCCACGTCCACCAACACCTCCTGCAGCCCAGCTTTAGAGAGCAACGAGGCTGAGTTCGACAGCACCAGCAGCTCCCACCTCAGCCCTTCCAGCCTCTGCTCTTCCCCAACTTCATCCCCTTCTTGCCAGCCCCATGTTGCCCAGAGTTCATCCTCAAATAAGTCCCCAGCAGGTGGGACAATGAAAGCTGGCATGGACCTGGCTAAGCTGCAGAGTTTCCCCTGTGGTAATGTCAACTATGCCTATGACGAGCAAAGCTATGAGGCAGAGAGCCTGCCCCTGGTTCTACCCAAAGCTTCAGAAGCTGTCGCAAACACCAGCTCTGCCCCGAGTGTTTCCTCAGGGACCAGCCTGGGACTGACGTTTAGCCTCCATGCCCCCTCCTCTTGTGTGCCCAAACTGCTGCTGAAGCGTCACGCCAGCTATGGCCACGAGGACGTGAGGAGACAAACCAAAGCTGAGAAACCCACACGTGACCGTGACTCAGGTTTTTCCCTGTCCGAAGACCTCAGCGTTACCCCAATCTGAGAAACGGCTCACAATAACAGGGATCTGGATTTTTATTTAGCTAAAATTTCACCAGGAGCCCCATCTCTCACACACGAAAAGTAAAGCTCTGGATTTCTGGAACAGAAAGCATGACCACGAGGACTCGGCCACAGACACCACAGCAAATCCTCAGAGCTCCTGGAATGCTGGAAAACACACTCGAACCCTTACACACAAACAAACACTCAACTGCACTGTGATACTTAGAGCCAGTGCCTGACTTTTTCCCTTTGCCACTGGTAGCTGAACACTGAAGCTCAAACACTGGATGACACACAGACCTGCACTTTCTCAACATTGTTGGTGAAGACTGTATTAGTCAGACTCCTGTGTTTTTATTTGCTATATTCTTTGTCACAACAGCTTTGGCAACAGTATATATAAAAGTATTATGAACAATGTGTTGTATTCAGATGTATATAAACAAAAACAAGCCAAATAATACATTTGCCATTTGGGAGGGGATTGTTTTTATCTCAGCAGATCAAATTAGACATAGCTTTTGTAGAATAGGAAGTATGGAGTTACGATTTTGTTTTATTTTTATTGTCATTCATGTGTACAGGAAGTTGTAGTGCTTGTAACGAGAATCTGATTTGCTTTCATCCCAAATAATGTGAAGACAGATGATCCCAAAGCTACTGCAATAACATGTTTCCTGTAAATGTCAGTTTTTTCAACAAAGCTGTGCCTGGAGGTGAATTCATGATCTTTGAAAACAAAGCTGTCGACACAATGACCACTTCCGAGGTGTTTTCAAAGCTGTTGGCCTCATCTCTTGGACTTCCTGTTAAGTTTAGTTTGCTCAGTTGTCATGGAGACAGTTGAGTTTGATTTCACTTTGCCCGAGTTTAGAATTTTAGTAATATGATTGTAGACGTTCGTGGAATGAGATTGTTGACGTACATGGGCTCCTTTATCTTTCTCTGACTGCTTTGTGGATTGTTTGGATGCCTTCCTGATCGATGCTGTGAGCGACGCTGGCTTGGCCCTCACAGCTTGCTGTCGTTGCCTGTTTCCTTCTTTCATTCAGTCTCACGGGTTGTGTTGGTGAGAAGATCATGTCAGTACTGTAAATATGAAGTTACAACCAGCAGCCACTTTGCTAAGCTAGCGACTGGAAACAAGGGGAACCAGGTAAAAAATACCTACCAGCAACTTTTTCAGACACATTAATTTGCACGTTACACATTTGTTTCAATCTCTTAAAAAAACTAAATTAAAAACAAGGTGTTTTGATTTGTTACAAATTTTATTAGCAAGCTTTACAGGCTAGCAAGCCAGGCAAACGGCTGCCCCCTGTTTTTGGTCTTTGTGCTAAGCTAAGCTAACTGAACGCTGGCTGTAGGGGAACCAGTTAACAAGAGGAAACGAATGTAACCAGTTATTAAATACCTACCAGCACCTGTTTAAGATGCATTGTTTAAGACATTATACATTTTTTCATTCTGTACAAAAAGGAAATTAAAAACAAGTTGAGCGTCTAAAACCTCACCATTTTAAACAACTAAAATAAACATGATGTCACATGTTTACTCGTGAGTTTTACAGGCTAGCAGGCAACTGTGGTAATTTGCCGATGACCTATATATTTAGTTTTTTTCAAAAACTACATCAATCTTAATTATTTTGATTTGATTTTTGTCCTTGTATTGACGTTTCATAAATGTACAAACATATAGAATTTGACGATGACCATGCAGCTGTGAAAATATTGCTATCGCTATTTTTGTACTTACTTCCTTACACTGGACTAACCTGTTGCATTTGTAGCCATTTTGTCATTGATTTGACATTTGTTTTCATTTATTGTTTGTGATGAATCTGTACCCGTAGTTAATCACTGCCATTCTGAACACGACACTGCATCTGCTGGTGCGGTTGTTTTACTCAGCAGGGGGAGTGTTCAGTTCTGAAATACCAAACATGCTGCTGCAGGTATCTCAGTCTCTGTTCTGTATTTATATTTTCAGGTTATTCTTATTTAATCGATTTATTAAGTTGTACTCTAGTATGTGTCTTTTTTTTAGCTTAAACATGTTGATAGTTTATTTTTTACAACGTTGAATGAATGGTTACATTTACAGTATATAAGTGTTTCATTAGCTTATAGAATGTTTTTTTTGTATGTTCAGGCTTGCTGATATTAGTGAATTGTTATCGCAGATGCTCAACTGTCCACTTGAAAATAACATATTCAGAAATGTTCACTTACCTGACTGCCATCAATTTCCTAACCCTATATTTGGTTTATTATTTAGTGAGAAATTTCTGCAACAACAACAAATATTGATTTCAGTGGAATTTATTTTACAAGCACCTCTTGCTCACAGTGTATTTTTTTGTTTTAAGGCCTGGTGGATTTTTTTTTTATTCTTTAAGTAGCCAAGGGTGTTAAACCTCAACCAACAGTGCAACAACATTCTATGCAATATACGGTCTTTCACACTTTAATCTTTCACCTTAATGTGCCCCAAATAAATCATCATATATTTACCTCAACTGTGTAAGTTTCATTATTTACCCACAGTTTTGTACTGGTAACAATTACAGGTGCAAACTCAGTCCCGACTAATATACAAAATAGAAAATAGTGTTTTTACTATTGAAATTTTAAAATATCTGTATCTAATAATGTCCCTTTTTATTTTGTGTATATTTCCATTAATTCGATTTGCACATTTCTTCTAATAGACCGATTAACCAATAAATTGGGCTGTAACAAACAATGCAGCATCTGTTTCTGCAGCAGCACAAAGTTTGATTACATGAATAAAATCATAACAGAAATATAAATTGATAGGCAATACATTACAGTTGAACAAAACAGTGACACTAATAATACAGTCGTATAGTTATGCAGTACTGTACTGACAATGTGATATAATGTTGTAGTTGTACGATTATATGAACTAAGACCCAGTCTCAACAGAAAACAAATTGTGCTTTGATATCACACTCAGGTTTGTAACATGAAGGTTGACAGTATAAACCTAGACTGTATATAAAGATGGACAATGTTACTGCTCCCAGAAAGTGAAGCCATACTCACCTTATCCATGTTAGCAGACGGGACATGAGCTAAACTTAAAAAGTAACTGGGATATTTTGGCTTCATTTCTGGATAGTGAGAGAAAGTGGAGACATGCCGTCCATCTTAATATACAATCTATGATCCGAGGTGTCCCTGAGTTTGTGACTTACTTCTTGATATCAATTTTCTGAAATTTACCTTGACAAGCAACATTCCATCTCTCTAACTGAAAGTCAAAAAATGCTTCACTTTCACCTCTGCTCACGTTGCAGGAAGCTGAATTAGTGTCAGTTCATTTGCACAAACTAGCGACAAATTCTCGGCTCCTCTCAGTTCAGTGTCTTTTCTTGTCAGTGTTAGTGCCAAACCCTTCAGTGCCCAATATGGTCCCCTATTACCTAAACTGGTAAAAGCCAGATCCTTGGATTACTGAAGCAGCTCATCGTAATCGTTTAACACATCTCATACAGAGACCTCAAATCAAAAATCCCCCCCCTAAAGGTATTAGGGGGGGGATTTTCTCTATTTGGTGTCCATTAAAATAGTTTGAGTTCTTTGAATGCATTCATAGGTCAAAGATCACAGGCCATCTGTTTCTACCATCTGGCTATTTTCTTTGGTAACTGAGTCACAGGTTTGGTCGACGTTCCCTCTGATGCTCACAGACTCCAGTGTGTGGACGAGGTTTTCCAGCCCCCACAGGTAACCGTCCTCACGGTTGCCTTCCTTCCAGGGAATATCGTGGTTTAACATCTGGCCCTCTGGTAAAGCTGTGGTCTTTCCAAAGTCAATAATCCAGACCTGTACATTGCCCTTGTGGTCATGGATGAAGAGGAGAGAGCTGCCAATGACCTGTGAACAAGACGGAGGGTTTATTATTCATTACCATATTAATTTCTTTCCTCTGCTCCTTGCTATCACAAAAATACAGACAGGTGACAAAGGATAAACTTGAATAATTAATCTTTATGCAACATTGAATCCTTACCAGTTTATTTGATGAACTACAAATACCAGCGTAGTTTCAGTTGATATACAATATATTTCAGACTCATATGAGATCACCTTTGACCACTGACAGGCCAAAGTAGTGTACTGTCCCTAAAGAAGAATTTAAATTTAATGCTCTGGTGCAACCCTTTACTTTTGAGAGGGATGTTTGTTTTTATTTATTTATCATTATTTATCATTCGCCTTCAGTTGAATCCTCACCTCGTGACGTTTGAAGAACTCTGATGTCTTTAGGGCCTGCCGGATCTCCGTCAGTCGACTCAGGTAAGACTTCTGTATTTCAAGAAAACAATAGTAAGGGCGTATCATAAAATATTAACATGGGTGTAGGCACAGTGTATATTTTGGAAACCCTAGCACGACAGAAAACTCAAACATAACCACAGCGTGAATATTTACTTTGTGCTTTGTGGATTTATTTACTCTGTGGCTTGCTCTCACAGTTCAAACACTGTTGTTTTCATTTATCATTGAATGAGTCTCAACCTTTTTCTTTGTGTAAGGACTGGGTGTACAAAAATATTTATATATGGGTGATTGTAGTTTTTGTAGTGTTGAATGTCTGAAGCTGTGTGAACTGTATATGCATAGTTAAGCACATCTTGGTGTCATTACATGTGTGTATATATAATACATGTCTGCACGTACCATGATGTTAACGTTCCCGCCAACAAAGTCGGCGAACACATGGATGACGTCCTGCTTCGATCTGGTTTTCTTGAAGTCAGTTTGACATGTACCGTCACATTTCTAAAGAGAGAGAAAAGCCTCAATTTAAGAACGAAAAGAAATTAAACAGTCACTAAAAACTAGAACACAATGACGTGTAGGAAAAGTCAATACTCGACAATGAGCTTGACAGCAGAAGCAGGCAAACAGCAGAGTCAGGGTGTGGTAGAGGTTGGTAGCAAAAGGCAAGAAGAGCTGATAAGGAGCAGCTGACTTAGTTGGCAAGCTGGGAAATCTCAGGATTACGGGCAGGGCAGCATTCTTTAAGGGCGCGGTCACACAATTGAAAATATTGGCCAATGCAAATATAGCGGGTCAAAGTTCACCAACGCGAAGCCACAGCGTGATTTACCTCGCCACAGGAACCAAAGTATTTTACTCCCCATTTAAATATTTGCATATGTGTGACTGGATCCTAACATTTTGACAAAGGTAATTTTCCTCCATTTTTCTTCTCCATTGAATTTCTTTCTTTGTGAAAAAATCTGACATCTATAGAATGCTAATGTCTATGAACAAGAGGAATTTTGTGTGGATCTAGATAGTGATCTGGATTTTGTGACGCGAAATAGGTCTATTTAGAAACATGACCTTTATTCAGTTCATTAAGAACAGATATTTTGTCTGTGTTTATTGTGTTTACGGGTGTTGATGTGGTACAGGCTGCAGCAGGAGGGTTTAGTACAGCTGACTCCAGTTAGACAATCGCTCCCCTGCTTTATTTGTGGCAGCGGGAGAGTTGCCACAGACTAATAGAGACAGACGACCGGAAGAAGACAGAGGGCTGAGCTGCCACAGGACACTGTAATGAGACGGTCCAGTGAGAAGTTGTGCCTTTCAGAGGGCAGATTTATGTTTAAGGTACTGAATTTAGGTTAGAAGTGTCGATTTCTGGGATTTAGAGTATGGTGCCGGTGAGCGCCTGTTGTCTGGCTGGTGTTGGAAGACTCCACAGTGGCAGGGGACTTGCCACAACATGTCAATGTAATTTCTTTCCCAATCAGCCTTGGCAGAGGTATGTGCCTTTCTATTGTATTCAATGCCATTAGTTTGACAGTAGGCAGGATTACTCAAAAACTCCTTAATCAAATTTGGTAGAAGTGTGTGGACTTGTGGGGCATGACCCGTGTAAGAACCTGTCTAATTTCTGGAGAAGATCTGGATTAATCGAGAGGATCCAGGAGTTATTTTCTTTCAATTTCTTTAACATGTCATCAGCCTTAGTGGAGGATTGTTCTCTCATAGTTCCCCTCTCGTTCCTTGTAAGTTAGGCACTATGATACATTATGTTTAGATTTATTATAACTAGCTTTAATTCCTCCTTAATGTTTAATGCAAACACTGCATTCACATTCACACGCGTGTTCTTATTCATTCATCTCAAGGCTGGTTTGGAATTTCACCCCAGAAATCCTCTCACCATGAGCCAGCTTCCCTGCACCATGATTAACCTGTTAATGTTAATCATGATAATAGTATGTGGACGTATCACTCCCTCTACCTTGATCCCTTCGATCCTGAAGCCCAGAGTGTTGGTGGAGCTCATGGTTTCTCTCCACTGCATGTAGCGCGGCTTGGTGACGCCTTGTTGCGCGTGCTCCTGGGGAGTCGGCCCTCCGCTGTCCACCTCCACCATCTTCTTGTACAGGTCCTCCCTCGGCTTGGGCCGCTCTCGCGCTCGAACAAGCTCCTCCTCCAAGTAAGTCCTGAAACAGCAGGATAGAATAATCCTTGAGGTGCAGGATCCGTTTGTTTACACACTACCATTATTTAATACCACTACTATTTACTTTAAGGGTTTGTATACCCAAGTTATTAAGAAGGAAGATGGCTGATACATTTCTGATACATGTCCAACAGCTTCCTAATAAAGCCAGATTTTAATTTTTATGTGGATCTGCACCAAATTTCACACACTCATAAATATCAGTCCCCTAAAACATGTCTGTTTTTTTCCCCTCAAGATCCATATTTTGAATAATTTGAGAAATAAATGAACATGTTGCAGATATCAGCATATTTATGACTGCTGCATAAATGCCTTAAAATGTCATCACAGAACTGCACAGCTATGTGCAGCAACGCATTTACTCTTGTCGTATTCGTACCAGGCGATCATGTGCAAACAGATGTGGATTTCAGTTTCAGTTTGTCAGCCACACTTCCTCTGTGCTGCGGAGGGAAGCTGAGAGGAGACTCCAGCGTGCAGCGTTTAACTCTAAAAGTCTAAGTGTGACTTTTTGCAAGTAAGCGGTTTTGCAGCTTTGTGGTTGAGAATTTTCGACAGAGGGGAGTCTCCAGGGACACCCTGAGCATGTAAATGCAGCATATGTGTAGCCTTGGTAACACAAACACACAGAAATATTGAGTTTACATTAAATAAAACCTGTATGTGCATGGTTTGTCCAACCCTGCAGGTTAGTGTGTGTGTGTGTGTGTGTGTGTGTGTGTGTGTGTGTGTGTGTGTGTGTGTGTGTGTGTGTGTGTGTGTGTGTGCGCGCACGCGCGCGTGTCTGTGTGCGCACGCGGGCGTGTCTGTGTGTGTGTGTGTGTGCATTTGTGCTTGTGCACACGATTCAGCAAGGCACTACGCCCATTGTGGCAGGAAGCCAAGCATATAGCCTGCAGTTACAGCAGGTGTTCCCTTATAGAGCAAAAATGCTTCAGGCAGCACGTACTGTCCCCAGACTGAACTGATCTCATTCATCTTTTTCAACACACCACGATTAACTAACATAAAAACAGATGCATATAGAAAAATGATATGGCATTATCTTCTTGAATTGGCAGAAATAAGATTAAAACAAACATCCCTATGGTACAAGGGATGTGGGTTTTATATAATTAAAAGTAATAGAAATAATGACAAAATATCTACTACTTGTACATAAATTAAATCTTACTCCCTTACCTGACTCCCATCTTACAATCCATGACATTGGGAAGTTCAAAGTTTGCCAGCAGGTCGGTCATATGGAGGAAAGACTCCCCGTCTTTCTCCACGACGCCATGGTAACCAGGAACGAAAGGTAGCAGCGCGTCGTCCCGTAGCTCCTCAAAACACTGCATCTCGTTTTCTGAGAACTTTTTCAGAATCGAGCCCTCATCTGCTGCTTTGAAGTTACCTGGAGTCAGACGCAGAACAACATTCCAACTTTTCCAAGCAGGAGGGACAGGCATTTAAAATATACAGCCTCTAAATTGAATTGTCGACAAAGGGGAAACTGTACATACAGTACCTGTGTATGGGAATGTTAAAGTGCACATTAGGCAACTGCTGTGTTTGTTCTAATCCCCATCCCGGATGTGGTGACCTCATATCCTCCCATTTTTTATTTTATCATAGAGTTCCCTTACACCAAAGATGACATAATACCAAAAAGAAACAAGTCTAAGCTTGCACAACACATACTGACAGTGGAGGCAGCGAGGATTTCAGATTTTTACCGTTGAGGACCCACAGGGTCACAAACAGTGTCTGATGGTCTGGGTAGTCTGGGATACAATCTTAACAGGTCATACCTTTATGCCCAGCGAGCTGAACCCAGTTTAGTTTTCTCCTCTGGCTCGCGCTGAACGGCCATTGAACGATCGCCTTTAACTTCCACCACGGCTTGCTCTGGAGGAGACACGAGAAAACAGATGTAAAAGATTACAACAGATCAGAATACAATTGTGAAGAATTGAGCGATAGTTTGAGGTTTGTGTGTCCTTGTTCACATCGATGACCTGATAGCAGCAAGAAGAGCTATAAACTTGCTGACTTTGGTCTAGAATACAGCGACTGGGTAGAAATCCGATCACATAAGCAGTTTGAGCCAGTATATCTGATGCCAGGCCTTTTGGTTTTCCACTGCCTACGATCTGGGTCAGTTAAATGCCAATTCGGTAGAAACTCATATCTGCTATCTGCATCTCTATTCAGCATCTCCAGTCTGTTGTGGCGATGGACTCACAACTTTGATTCACAGAGTAAATCCCCTTAAACTGGCTATTTATCATCAGGAGTGTGAATTTACAGCTGCAGATAATTAAAGGTTGAAGAGGAATCATCTTGCACTAGTCATCTTTGAAAAAATTGTTAGATATTTAAGTGGAGAGGTTTTAATACCAAATAAACACCAGCCATGTGGTTGGCCTCTCACATCCCACCCACTCTTACACCCACACTACACATTAGCATGCAGGTATATTGCAATCGGGTTGCTTTTCTGCTTGCCTTTTACAGCGATAGCTTTCAATTTTGCAGATCTATTGGGGTTCAGGTCAGGACCTTTTAATAAAGTAAAGTGTCATAATTTTGTCAAAAATATAGCACATTTGGAATGTGTAAGACTGCAGGTGGAACATCTCTCTGCATTGTGAATTTCTGGTTAAGGATGTTATGAATACAAATAAAATTAGAACTGTACTTTCTATTTCTATTTCAATTTTTTATGGTTGTTTGTTTAAGGGCTCATCTCCTGCCATCCCTGGTTTCCCCTTCTTTTTGTCTCGAAGGACTCACCACACCCACACACACACACACACACACACTGAGGGACACACGGTAACAGCTTGCAGATTTCACAGACACAGTGGTGCTTCTCACTTACAGGGGACGGTCTGTTTTATTCCCTCCGAGAGAAATGACCAGATCTCACCACACACTTTAACGCTGACATTTCTAATCAATATAAGGAAGGGAAAAAATAACTCTTCAGCACTGACAGGAAAACCTTGAACGTACATGTATTTAAATCCCAACTTCAGGCCTTGGTCACATCATTTCACTTTGTGTGCTCAGAGCGAAAGGGGAAATGAAAGAGGGACTCTCGTGTTAGTGAAACACTCGAGCGTCTCACAGTTCACATGGCTCACTAATAGCAGAACTCTGCAGTGGTCAGCTGGGCCTCTCTTAAATGTCAAGTGATATGCTTCACTTGGTGCTAATGTTTACTGACCATATCACGTTATGAAGGTATCGCACTTTCACAAACCCAACATTTGCCTCATAGCTGCAAGTCTTGTCTTGTCTTGCTCGTCATTTAATGCAGACACACACTGTTTATGTGCCTGATCACATTGTGACAGAAATAAACTGGCGTCTGGATTCATGTTGAACTGAAATGCATTATCCACAGACTGAGAGGATGTGAACTTAGATCCGAGCTCTGAGTTGTTGTTTTTTCTAAACCCTTTGTTCGCAAATAGACAAGACAAAACAGATACACTCATCACGACTGTACAACACAAATAGGTTACACACAAAATATATACAGTCAAATGAAACATAGTTATTTGCTTGGAGTACAGTGCATCAGTCAGTCCTTCATAACAGTGCTTCTCTGCTCTGCCTACAGGGTTTATATCTATTAGATCTATGATCAAAATAAAACAGAGCCTTAAACTAAATGTCTCTTATTGATGTATTATTTTAGAAGTGTCCATGGCCCTAGTAAATCATTGTCTCTGTAATGCTCCTGCAGGGCCGAGGCTGTTCTGTTCTATGAAGTCCTTCAGCCGCTTATTTAATTAGGATTTCTCACCCTCCAGTTCATAAGTATGATTCTTTTTACAGATAGGAATGTAAACCATCCATTTTATCATACTTCTGGGGATACATCTACATTTATTATAGACCTCTGCATATTTTTACCTCCCATACTGCTAGGAAGTGCAATAACATATATGTCAGTGATCCCTTTTTACCACGACCGTGCCAACATAAGTCTGGCATATTAGGGTTCATTTTGTTCAGCTTCTGTGGGGTTATATATGTTCTGTATTAAATCCTCAAATGTATAAGTTTGTGAAAAACGCATTTTGAAAGATAATGTGTGCGTCTTCTTATGGTGTCCCATTGTTCCAGTGGTGGGTGTTTCACCCGATCAAGTTCCCATTGGGATTTGATTTTATCCATTTCATAGTAGAAGGAGAGTAATAACAGTTTATAAAGTTTGGATGCTGTACCTCTATTTGTTAAAATCTTGTTTTGTTTATTATCCATATTTTTTATCTGTGGCCAAGATAGTAGGCTGTCCCCTGACATAAATTTCTGCAATATAGATTTCTAATGTAAATACTGCCGAAATCTCATTAAATGACATCATTCTCTTCTGCTTAAAAATGTGTCCCAAATATCTAACATTCTGAGTCTTCCCTCCGGCAGTGGTTAATGGGTTCTCCCATATTGTACATGAAGGCAATCCATATGAATTAATGTATTGCACATTTCTTTTGAATCATCTTCAATGTTTAACAATAGAAGCTAATAATTGCATTGTTATTTTTGTTGACTTTTGGACAGTTACATAATGAAAAGCGTGGGGTATTTTCCATTAAAGGCCAAGTATGTGTATATTTCTGGTATCCTTACGCCGCCCTTTCGAACCCTTGAGTTGTGATGTGAATACAATGACCCTGAAGCCCTCTGGACAATATTTATATTTCACACAAAGCCTGATTTGGAAACTTCATGCTCTTCAGACCCTGCTCCCCTAGCCAGCCTTGATGAGTTTGAACTGATAACACATACTGGTTTCACTGTCAAGTCAGGACTTGACATAACAGGTTTGCTAAAAGTTGACTTATGTAACATAGGGAGTGTATCAAACGCGTCAGCGCTGGAAGTGGTTTTCAAATGCTTTGCTTAGGTATTCATTCATCCGTTCCCATCATAGAGAACAACAGGCGTCTATAGAATCATAAGATAAATCTGAGTGACTGTAAGTCAATTCATAGGCCCAGGAAAGCAAGAAAATATAATGCTGTATCTATCTATCTATCTCTGCTTTCTATGGGGGGACACTAGTTAAATGACATTTTCATATGCTCTTTTAAATTTTCAGAAAACACCTACTTGGAAGTACTTGAATGAATACTCTGTGTTACTTTTCACCGCTGCGGAAGAAAAAGACACGCAAGGGTAATTCAGTTTTATTGACTCACGCAACTTAGAATAAGCTGATTAGGACCATAGGCAAGGTTTCAGTACTTGTTGTCAGATGCCTCATTTCCAACACAGGGCCTGTGGTGTGTGTGACACACTGTTTTTCAGATATATCGCACTGCTGTGATGAGCCAGTTTGTTCAGCTGCCTGTGTCTGTTCTCACTCTGCTCTGTTGTGTTTTCCATTTAAACTTTCTTCACCATGATAACACCATGAGGACTGATAAATAAATGTTTCTTACTTCCTCAAGTGGTTCTTTGTTAAATGTCAAAAGTCAAGGCTGACATTAGCTCCTGACCACGAAAAAACATTATTACAGTGACATGTTAGCCTGTGCTGAAATATTTGTGTGTGAGTGGGTGTATGTGTGGGTGTGTGAGTGGGGGTTGAATGGGCAAGAGCATAGAAAAGAGCCTATTTTCAGATGTGGAACAATCAACATCTTTCCATTTTGAGTTTCTATGACTGAAAGAGCTCTGACACACACACACACACACCGTTGATTGCACAGCCATTCTTATTAGGACTTTGCATTGACTATTGACATTTCTATTCATTTTCAACTACCTGACTGAAACCTTAACCTTACCCTCTTACTCCTAACCCTAACATCCACCTTGACGAATTCATGCCCAATCCTATAACCACAATTCACATCTTACTCCTAACAATAACCAGGACCTCTGAAATTATGTGTTGCCTCATTAGGACCAAGCTTGAGGTCCACTGGTCCTGAAAAGGTCAGTGTTTATGCTGGAAAAATGTCCTAAAGAGGTAACACAAACGTGACACACACATTATGAACACACAGGCCTAACAGACAATGTGTTTTCAGTTTGTTTCAAACAGAGTGACAGCTACAGACCTTGTATGGGGAAGGGAAGGAGAAGTTGTAGAAACATAAAACACACAGACACAAACACACAATGAAGTCTGAATCTGAGTCCTGGTGATGTGCTGACAGTTGAGACAAAAAGCAGATTATGTTGTAGAGTAAAAAGGGCTGAAACATGGAGGTGACTCACTATGATCACACTCAACTTCCCTACAGCTCACATGGACGGACGATGATTGTGTAGAAGCTGCAGAACTATGTGCTGTTCTGTTCAACTCTAAATGTAGAAAATAAGAATTGATGCTCCTGAAAGGCACATGACGACACAATGTGCGCGAGCGTGTTCAGTGGGACCGAGCGACTCATCGGGGCAAGAGTAAAACTGTATCAGCCAAGAATGTCAAAGGCAAACAAATAGCAGCCTCAGCGTTTATTGAACTAAAGGCCAATGCTTCTCCACTGGTCTGTGTGCTGAGGGCGAGAAGCACACTCTGTGTTTAAGGTCAGGGCTTGCAGTGCCAAAACATGAGCATTTAACGACTTGTTGATCTGACATTTAAGGTGCAACACATGCGATTTAAGCACATTAATGTGTGTCATTTGCAGGAAAGACATCAGCAAAAAAAAACAAGGGTGGTTTAATACAGGCCACAGAGAAAGAATCGAAAAAATATAAATAAATCATGAAGGCAGCGATGTTTTTATCAGCAACGTGTGAAATGGGACGTCAAGTTGTAGACAATAGATAAAACTATGTGTAATAAAAGCACAACTATGTCAAAGGCATTCCAGACGCCCGGCACACAACAAAAGGGGATCTGGCTTTTCAGCAGCAATACATTGTGTTGGTTTCAGTTTACACACAGCGGGATCATTAAGGTTGATGTGAGAGGTTTTGATAAGCCATTAAACATGAGGAGACGTAACATGATTTCAATGGGGACAATCACATTTCCTGACGATCTTCCCGCGTGCTCTCTGGCAGGATCTCAAATGCTGTTTAGTTCGTCTTTTTTACATGAACTCAAAGAACGAATTTCTTTCTTCATCTCATACAACACATATAATCAAGGGACAGATACAAAAATATATCCTGTATTGATGAAAGTGATTTACTCACTATGGAATATCCTTACAAAGAGCTCACTCTAAGAAAGCATTCTGCAGGTATCTCTGACTCCGGAGCTGCAGAACCCGGATCTGACACTACTCAAATATTATGATATTTCCATTGGATTAACCAGTCAGACCAAAGTTAAATCTTAGTTACACAACTGTTCCCGGCCTCTCTCCCCTCTGAGGAGTTGGTCCTCTCCACGGTCGCCTATATGTTTGCTTGTTGTGGGAACTTAAGGCTCTCTGTAATATTATGAATTTGCACTATATGAATAAAACTGAACTGAATTGAATTGAATAGTATCATCACCCTGTAAATGGCTCTCCTCTCTGCAGTCAAACCGATCCCTGAGGTCTCCTGAGAGGAAGTATACTCTGCTGGCTGTTGTTTCTTCTTTTTGAAACATCAGCTCTTTACTGTAATTCTATAAAGGATGCTGATTTGCAAAGTTGCACACGGGGGAGGTCAAGCGTGGTGGTTGTGTTTGTCCCAGGATGTAGACAATACTTTTTCTGTGGTTGACCTAGTCATGCATGGTTGTATATGACAGCAGGGGACAGAGAGAGTTGTATTTTACATGTTATAAAACAGGCTACCACAAACTACAGTGGTTTTATGCGCTTGTAAACCACTTCTCAAAGTCCATATTAACCAGCTCACGGTTTGTTGGTTGCTCACTCACCTCTCCAGTGTCCACCAGATGCTCCAGTTTGACGATGCCTTTGCTTTTGCTCTCGTTGTCACTCAGTAAGTCATCTTCGGAGTCCACGGCGGAGGAGCCCGTGGAGGAGATGGAGGAGTTGGACAGCTTCCTCCGCAGGGTCTCGACCACCTCATCACCCCAGTCCTCCTGGCGCATCTCCCGGGAGCAGCCGCCTCCCTCCGGGGTGATGGTGACCTGCGGCACCCGGCGCTGATCCATCACTGCAGTCGGGGGCGCAGGTGAGGTGTGAGCGGCTCTCTGGAGGACATCATCGCAGATCTGTGGGGCCTTCGCGGCGGCAGTTCTTCGCTCTGAGCGGGGACCATCGCTTGTTCCAGTCCCCGGGAGCCCGGAGTCCTTGGAGCTCTTTCTCCTGCACTCTTTGGGCATTGGAGAGCTGGATCCACGGCGAGGGCGCACAGCAAGAGGTGCACAGCTTCAGACGCTCCAGCCTTTAAATCTGATCATGTCACTTTGACAGAGTTCAGACTTGATGTTGTTGTTCTGACGCTGCGCTACTTCCTCGTTGATGTCCGCGGCTTCACACATGAAATACCAATGTCTGTTCTGTGCGCAATGACGCACAGGGGAACCCCTCTCTCTCTCTCTCTCTCTCTCTCTCTCTCTCTCTCTCTCTCTCTCTCTCTCTCTCTCTCTGTCTCTCTCTCTCTCTCTCTCTCTCTCTTTCTATCTATCTCTCTCTCTCTCATTTTTTTTCAGTTTAATAACCTTTATTGGCATGACACTGTCATGTGTTTCCAAAGAAAAAATACAATATTAAGGTCAATCACAGATTCTAATTAAAGATAACAATGGAAAGAAAACATCAACTCCAGCAACAATAGATATAATACGAAATATATAAATAAACAAATAAAGATGTTGGCATGACGTTGATGTTATAGTACATATTTACATATTTATGTTTTAAATGAGCGAGACGGTTGCGTTCGCATCCAATATATTTTGGCTTCCTTTCTGGATAATGGTAGGAAGTGGAGACGCGTGGTCCATCTTTATCAGTCTATGGTGTAAAGTGACCCTGGGTTTAGTCTACTAAGGTTTGGACCTGAATCAAATGTTGAATTTGTTGCCTTCTACATAGAACATTTGCATTACTGAGTATATCTATTTTTCAGTATTTGTTTACCAGTAAAGTATGATATGACAGCATGGTCTCAGCATGGTCTCTATCTCTTCACCTTGAGGCCATGTCTTCGGTATATTTAAGCCAACATGTAGCTCTAAAACCTAAATGTTTCGATGTTGCATGCTCTTAAATAAATGTGTCCAGGACAGAAAAAAATGCTAAATGTAACCCTGGTTTAAAGGTTCAGAATTAAGTGACATCTAGTGGTGAAGTTGCATGTTGTAGCTGAATACCCCCACCAAACATGAGAGAACCCATGGAGAGAACCTGTGGCTGCCTTCAGTTGTCATAGAAACTCAAGGGGTGTTTAGGTTGTCCTGTCATGACTACGGTATATATACATGGCAGCCTCCATAGAGAGGACCTGCGCCTGATGTAAATATAAAGTATTTCAATCCAAAGGGCCCATTCTAGGGTAAAGAAAAAAACAATTCATAAAATTAAGATAAGATAAGTTAAGATAAGAAGTATAAGTCCTGTAATGGGGGAATTTCCAATGTTACAGCGGCAGAAGACATCACATAAGTAGCATGCAGTACTTTGGTGAAGGAATATAAAGAAATAGAAATGTACAACAGTATATAGAAAACAAATAGATGTTATTAAACCGGTATATACAGTGAAAATAAATATATTATGTGTCAGAATATGTACAGTGAATAGATTGCACAAACGGTTAATATTGCACATACATTTTGTACAAATGAATATAGTACAGTGAATATTGCACAGTTGAGAATGTTAAAGTGAGAGTGGATAATGGTGGTGCATGTAGTTTTACCAGGAGCAGAGCTGGTTGTACAGTGTTACTGCTGCATAACACACCAGTGATACCATTACTTGGATTATTTTATATTCGATTTCTGCCAATACATCCCTTTCAGCTAAATCTTCATCACTCTGTCAGCTGTACTGGGCTGGTTGTTGGGCCACCCTCCAGTCCAGCAGGTGGCGGTACCGCATACCACTTGCGGTAGAGTCAGACCTTTCTCCCGCTGTGGTGGAGCTAACCCCTGAGTGTCCTGAGGCCATTTACTCTTCATGCACTTTGCTCTCCTCTGACTCTCGCTCTCCCACAACAAACATGGCCATGTTCGCCGTCAGAAGCGTCCTCCGCCTCGGCTCCAGGCTCTCCGTGTCCGCGGCGGCGAGGAGGGGATGCGCCGGCTCCAGCATCCAGGTGGACGATGTGGTGAACGGACTCACCGACGACCAGATCCAGGTTCGTCACACTGGGAGGACCAGGCAGGAAACAAACAGTGCAGATAGTGGTGCAGAGGAGACACTGGTTCTAGAAACAATCACAGAGAGGTCGCTTACAGCTGAGCTACATCACAGGAGGGTTTCATGGCGATTTGACGGAGGGTTATTCAATCACAGGGGGCTCCTGACGTGGTGACATAACATTAGCTAGCAGTGCTTCGTGCTAGCTAACCTACGGTACACACTGAACTGTGGACGTTTAACTACTACGTTGTCTTTGCTAACGAGGGCTAGCTGGCTAACGTAAACATGGGCTGCGTTCGGGAAGTCCAAATAATCTCCTTCCCGGACCACTAGTCATTGACCCCGATGGAAGCGAGGTCAAGGAAACGTGAAGGAGAAGACGTGAGGAGTTAGGAAAGGAGAACTCCACTTACACTCATGTTGTTGTTGTTTTTTAAAACGACTTTACTTATAACAGAAGATACACATAGAGTATACTGTTATTATAACGTTTCCTGTTTAAAACAGAATGACCTGGGCTCACTTTACACTTTATCAATAAACACAGACACAGATCAGAGGTTATTGGAACCTGAACAGTCCTGAAGTTTACTTCGTGTTTGTTTGATTCGCTCAAGAGTTTATGCGTTGTTGAAAATGTTACGAGCAGATGCATACAACATTGGTTATTGTGAAGGGCCTACCATAATATTTAAGAACTTAATACTTATTAATACGTACTTAATACTTTCAATATGTAAGACTACACCAACTTATGGTTTTTCCCTTGCACAGATTACAGCTTTCATTCTGTGAGAATTTCTTTCATATCCAGGCAAAATTATTTTTGAATAAATCGATATTTGAACAAATCATATGGAATCGAACCCAGCCCTTGTAAGTATATCCCCAATGCATATGGGACATGTCAAGAGGAAGGTATATTAGGTGTACTACTGCTCTGCCAAAAATGAATGCATCATTATACGGTGCGATTGTGTTTTAAGGACATGTCATAGTTAATTTTTTGTGTTTTGCACAGCTCAGACAGACGGTGCGTAAATTCCTCTCAGAGAAGCTCGCACCTCAAGCTGATGAGATCGACAAGCAAAATGAATTCGCAGGAATGCGGGTGAGTTGAAACTTATTAAGTGCATCTATTACCTTCTATAATCTCTTTCAAAAACAAATCAATAGCTACACCTGGACTCGTGGAGCCGGATTTCTGTATTGGTAACTTTCCTTGCAATGTTTTTTCTCCAGGACTTCTGGAAAGACATGGGGGAGATGGGGCTCCTTGGGATCACTGCTCCAGGTATGATTCTACAATATACTGTGTGTGGAAGTTGTTGTATTACACTTACATATACCTAATTTGGGTGTAGGTATCAAATATAAAGTCAATGGTTTTGGATAAATCATATTCACGTTTGTAATCAAAGCATGATCTGATGATTTCTCTCTTTTTGTTGGTGTTTGAACATTTAACACAAAGCATTTATTTCCTCCGTTCTTCTCTTTCAGTGGAATACGGGGGCACGGGACTGGGCTACCTAGATCATGTCATTGTCATGGAGGAAATGTCGCGAGTGTCAGCAGCCATTGCTCTTAGTTATGGCGCCCACTCAAACCTTTGTGTCAACCAGATGGTGCGCCACGCAAACGAAGAGCAGAAGGAAAAATACATGCCGAAGGTCAGAACCGAAAGAGTTCATACTGTTTTCAAAAGCACGAATTGATTAAAGAAATTAAGTAATGCTTCATTCCCCTCTGTCGCCTCCTGTTGTCAGTTAATGACAGGAGAGCATGTCGGCGCGCTGGCCATGAGTGAGTCTAACGCTGGATCAGATGTCGTATCAATGAGACTCAAAGCCAAGAAGGAAGGTAGGATATCAAAACCACTGCTCTGAATATAGTGAAACCCACATGTCCGCGGAAACATTTCATTACCAGAGGTTGATTCAGTCATGTTAGGTTTGTGGAGTGCCAGACGTGTAGGACTTTACCAAGTTTGTCTGATTTTAATCAAATAAGATCAGCAATTTGTATTTTCCCCTAAAAATCAGACTCAGTGATTTCCACATACTGCTGCACTCAGTGGAGTAAGTGTGAGCCAAAATACCAATACAAGGACAGAACTGGCATAAAGCAACTGAGTGGCCCAAAGCCAATGGAAACAATGAATGCAAATATATAAACATGAATTTCAAATGATCTCCTGAACAAGAAAACTGTGAATAAATTTAACGCAAGAGAAAAGGTAGATAAGCAGCATTGGTAGACTGTAGAGGACGAAGTTGTCAGTGTTATAAGCTTTAAAAAAGGAACTTTTGTATGGGTGGGGGTGCACATATTCACAGAGATGAAAATGTGCTGCTGTGCTTCCACAGTGTACAAGTGAGGAAGTGATCCTCAGTGGCCACACCTCAGTTCATGCCTCGTAAATACTCATTTTCAAGCTGTTGTTTATACTAGGGTAAAAGGTAGTTCAGTGCTGGTCTAACCAGAGAGACTGAGATGTTTCCAGAATGAGATGATTTATTGTTTAACTGTCTGCAAATGGGATGGCCTGAAATAGTTGGAGTAGTTGCCTATTAAATAACCAAAATCACAGGCTCCAGTCACGTCTCCTCTCCTTCACCTTTGAGTAATATTGGTACGTTTGTTCCCTTAGCTCTGCTGTTAAACTCTCCTTTGACTTTTTGTATTTTTACAGGCGACTACTATGTCCTGAATGGCAACAAGTTCTGGATCACTAATGGTCCAGATGCTGACGTCCTTATAGTTTATGCCAAGACAAATCCAGAGGCCCATCAAAAAGGCATCACAGCTTTCATTATTGAAAAGGTAAATGCAGTGAAGTACAGTATGGAGATAATCATATTCTCAGAGCAAGGAGTCACTTGTAGCTCAGGATATAATGAGTTTTACATGTTGTCCTCTATTCTGGCGATTAGCCTTGTATATTGTTCAACAAATAACTATAATGTGAGGAATCTCTACTGTATATGTGTTTATGTAATTTGCCTGTCCCAAAAACTGTTCATCCATCGAACTTGGCAGTTGTGCAGTTGTCAGTCCAAGGAATTGCAGTGGTGCAACTTGGACATGTGAAACACTCAGTTTTAATACATTTTTAATAAATGGGCTAATAAGGTAAATGGACTAAATTTATACAGCACTTTTCCGTCCATTCACACACCATTTAGTATCTGGCCAGGAAATGTAGACTGGAGGAGCCGGGTGTTGAACCTCCTGGTTAGTGGACAACTATCTCCACATCTTCCAAACAGTCGTTGTTCAACATGTAGTGGTGTAAAATAGTGGTGTTAGGTAGTGACAGGAATCACAGCATTATAAACAGTGTTTGTTCATATATGAATCTGTGTGTTTTGTAGGGAATGCCGGGATTCTCCACAGCACAGAAGCTCGACAAACTCGGCATGAGAGGATCAAACACCTGCGAGCTGGTCTTTGAAGACTGTAAAGTCCCAGGTGTGTGTGTTAAAATGCCAACGCTGCCTGATGTCAACTTGTGTAAAACACTAGAATCATGGATCAGTTTTTGTTTTGGCTCATTTCTTCACAGCTAATGTTTTTTTCCCCCGTTTTGTTGTAGAGAAAAACATCCTGGGTCCCCTGAATAAAGGTGTTTATGTGATGATGAGTGGCTTAGATCTGGAGAGGCTGGTGCTCGCAGCAGGACCTATTGGGTAAGTTTTTAAAATCATACATGAAACATGATGATGTGTTGTGGGTAATCTCTGATTCTTCACTCTTGATTTAAATAAGGGATTTTTTAAAAACATGACAGGGCCGGTGCTTAATTTCCAAAAGCCTTCGACTCTCGTAATTCTATGTACATTTTCTTGCTGTATTCTCACATGGGATCACTCTGACCTGTTACTTGGGGACTAGCAGGACAAGTTCTGTCAAATGTTCAGAGTAACTGAACTAGTTTGTGTTCTCATCAATTCTGAAAGCAGCTCATGACAGACATCGGACACGTTTTTGTTTTTGGCTTCATGTATTTGATGTTATGGGACTTTTTGTTAAATATTCTAGTGAATGACACTTGAATTGTTTATCATACCATTATTACTTTGCAGCATCATGCAGTCAGTTCTGGACTTTTCCATTCCCTACCTACATGTCAGAGAAGCTTTCGGACAGAAGATTGGTGAATTTCAGGTTTGACTTTCAGACTCCACTTTATTACAATGTTGTACATTTTTAACAGTCAAATATATAGACTTACTTTACTATAGATAAATTCTCAGGTTTAAAGTTGGCAGCGAAGAATTTGAAAGTTTCGAATAACCTGTTTGAAACTGTGTGTGTCGTGTTTATCTGTTTAACAGCTGATGCAAGGAAAGATGGCTGACATGTACACCAGACTGAGCTCCTGTCGACAGTATGTCTACAACGTTGCCCGCGCTTGTGACAAAGGACATTTCAGCTCAATGGTGAGAGGATTTCTATTCACTCATCTGCTCCCGCAGAACAGTTTTTAGAACATGAAAGATTCATGTAAAATTTGCCTCAAAAGTTAGAAATGTTGAAATGCAACACCCCCCCCATACCACACTTGCACACCGTGACTGTGTTGGTTTGTGTTTTCGTTGCAGGATTGTGCTGGAGTCATTCTGTATTGTGCTGAGAATGCCACTCAGGTTGCTCTGGATGGTATTCAGTGTTTGGGTAAGTCCTTTAATATATTAAATAATTCTGTCAATAAGTTAACAGAACACCAACAGACAGGCACTGGGTTTCCTGGTGCCCTCTCTCTCTCTCTCTCTCTCTCTCTCTCTCTCTCTCTCTCTCTGTGTACCTGTTCTTCTGTCTCAGCTAATTATGAGTATAATTTAGAATGAAATGAAATTACCATTATCCAAAGCCAACTGACTGTAGAAAGATTTGCTGGTGGTAGCTGCAGTGAGGTAGCATCACACACACAGATTAGCTGGACGTTGTGGTGCAGGCGTAATGAAAGAGGGTGCATAGTAGAAAGAGTTCAGTCAACTCTCCCACTAAGTTGTGTTGAAACGTTATTTTAATGAAAATTATCTACTGATATATTGCCTCTTAATATTCATGATTCCATTTACACTTGACACATGAGCACATCATATTTTATTACCCTATTTTGCCAAGTACACGGACAGTATACTGCACAACATAATGTAGTAATACTGTGTACCGTAGTTTAAAGTATTTAGTACACCGAATGGAATAATTGATGCAAACAAATGAAGATGTCAAGTTAATTGTGAATGATTCTGTTAGTTGTTTTGCTTTTTGAAGTCTTTATTTCAAATATTAAGAGATTTACATACTGCTGCTGATAATGTGTTTATCAAGTAGCATTATGTATGTACATGAATTAGCCTCTTGGTAGAATATGATTTGTTATTCCAATCATTCTTCAGGGACAAACACGTGGGTTATCAAGTCCTGCATATTGATGTACATGATGTAATCATTCATTATGAGTAGAATCTGACTTGACATGTATGCATGTGCACTCAAAAGCGACACAGGGGAAGATTTGTATGGTGCATTAGAAATCCAATAGTTTGACATCTTCACATGACTTTGATTCAGACAGATGTGACACACTGTCTTTAACCTGCACGTTACTTGTCAACAGGGGGGAACGGCTACATCAACGACTACCCAATGGGGCGATTCCTACGTGACGCGAAGCTGTATGAAATCGGAGCAGGCACAAGTGAAATCCGCCGGCTCATCATCGGACGAAGCTTCAACGCCATGTTCAAATAAGCTAAAGTGAGGAAGAGCGAGCGCTGAGGACGGATCTGAATGATGAACAGTTACTCACACCCAGGGCCTTAACACCGAATTAGCCGATGCTGCTGTTTGGATGTTGTGGGGTTTTAGAGTTAGCGTTACCAGGGATTTTCATTCATCTGCAGCAGGAAGTGTCAGTGGACAGTGATGTTACAACAACAGACAGAACAAATAAAATGTTAGTTTAGTGTCTGAAGTGGCCTTCATGTATTTTGTTTAATAAATATTAGGTTGTTGTTAAAGTTGATTAATAACCACTGAAATACCAATCAAACACCAATATTGCTATAATGCAACCATGCAAACAAACAGTGTCACAGGTTTTCCTTTTTTGAGATGAAAATGGATTGAGAATTGTGGCTGCTTGTCAAGATTATTTTAGTTTTCTCTTGAAAACTCTGCCAGACCTTCAGAACTGCTGCTGAGAGAGAAGTGGATTGTGAATGTTGTATTATTTATTGTGAGGAAAATGGATGCCAGGGGCTCGGTGTTGCTCCAGGACACGTTGGCAGGTCACTGTTCCTTGGTTAGAACCTAAAAACATCTTTCTCTAAACATAACGATCATCATCACTACAGTTAAAATTCAAAAAGTCTCCAGATTTTACTGTGATCGTTCACTGTAAATGTGAGTTAATGTTTGTAACATAGATGTAAATTAAAGTCCTTTCAACAATATCAATGCAAACTGGATTGTTTCTGATCATTAAACAGGATCATTTGATGTCTGGGAGTGCTCTGTTGAATCAGTGTAACTGAAAAATGATTTTTATATGATGTAAACCAATCCCCCTCAGATGCTGTGAGACTTGATGGTCTTCTCTGTAAAGGACTTTGATTTTTAACAACCAGTAGCTGTACAGTTTCAACATGTATGATATATATGACTTTTGTTTCCAATGAATACAAATAAAGCATTTTTAGTTCTTGACTGCAGTCTTTTTTTTTAAGCCTAAAGAATCACCCCACATGCAGATTTCTTTTAAAGTGTTTGCTTCATATTTAAGAAATAAAGCTACATACGTATCTAATTTAAATCTGCTCTGATTTATGATCAAACTGAAAGTAAAGCGAGCAATGCTGGTTTCACACGTAGAGATGACTTTACTAGCAGCACTATTCAGCCATTAATCAGGCACCAGTTTCTAACTACAAGCTTGTGTTGTAAACTGAGATGTGGACATAAAACAGACAAGTGTCTAGTGAACAAGGTCTAATTCACACGGAATCTGACAACTTCTTTAAAAATGTGTTTTTGTTAGTTCCCTCTCTGTGACTCAGCATGATCTGTGAGCAGAAAATAGTTTGGTGGGACTCTGTCACTGCTCCTCTGTGTGATAAAATCACTGCACTGGTCCAAAGGATTCCCATTACTCTCATGTTGCTTTATTTCTTAACCTCCCCCAGTGGGGAAGAAAAGACTGGCGTTTCAGATCTGAAGACCCTCATGGGCTCCCTGCTGGAAGACGTAAACGAAAGTGGGTCTGCTCTCTTTGGTGTAATCACAAAACACTGAGCTGAGATGTGGTTGCATTTATAGTCACACTGTATCCCCTGATTAATCAAATGACAAAAACTAAAGATAGAGGGAAATCTCTGTAAACACAACGCACAGTTTTCTATAGACCCTCTGTATCCACTCAACATAGAGCTTATTGTTTCCAGGAAGGCCAGAGGGGAGACAGTCCCTCACACTGAACCATCCCACTACATTTGAATAATACATGGGAGTTCTGTTTCAGGGCGGGTTTTCCCTTCACAGGAAATAAGTCTGGTTTAAAACATTCATGTCTCCACCACTGTGAGCTAACTGCTTAATCTGACTGAAGACAAATGTTTTTGTTAAGAAATTCATTCTTTATCCCGTGACAATGTAGCTGCATGTAAATCCAACCTTAATGCTTCACATTTATTATTATAATGAGCAGTATAATGAGAATGAATAATGTGTTATTATAACAGTCACATTCAAGGGAGAGCTCACCCAAAAATAAAAGGATCTACTCACCACTGTGCAGATGGAGGGGTAGGTTTAAGTGTTTGAGTCCACAGAACGCTTTTGGAGTTTCAGGGGTAACTGACGTTGCAGCAGAATCCAATACAAATGATATCCGCTGGGTTTTCGCAATACTCACAAGCTCACGTGAGAACTGCAGCAGTAACTAGAGGACATTTAGGCTAAAAACACGGAGTCACTTTGAATGTTGGGACTTACAGACACTGGGATGACACCACAGGATTAGTGGGGAGGCATTTGGGGATTTTATTATGTTGTTTTTTTACTTTTTAAATTTTTTTTAACATTTACTCCAATTGCATTGGATTTGGCTGCAACGCTGTTTGCCTCCTGAATCTGGGTGAAGTGTGTTGTGGACTCAAACACTTCACCCACTCCTCCAATGGCATAGTGGTGAGTGGATAATGAGTGAATTTTACAGTACAAATGGTTTCAAGCACACAGCAATTGTTTATACAGTATCACACACCGTTCATACACTGTCAGCAAAGCCATCAGGGGCACTTTGGGCTTCAGTGTCTTGCCCAAGGACACTTGGGCAGACTGGAGGAGCGGCTGGTCAGTATGGTGAGTGGACGACTCTGTCTACCTCCTGAACCATAGCCGCCAGGACCAAGCCTTCAATCGCAACAGAAATTCTGAGACACTGAGAATTGATTGTGGCGGTGGGTTACAAACTTCTTGAACATTTGTAAAAAGGTATGACAGTATTTATCCAGACCTTTCAACGTTATCTCTCAGTCTTCCACAGCAGATGAGATTTGCAGATTTGAAGATGGATCTGTAACATCGAGACACAACCTCTGTCTTAGTGTTCAGTGACGATGACAATCTGCAAATATCTGCTGATGAAGACCGAGATAAAGCTCAAGCTGTAGTGACAGAAGAGACTGCATGTTATTATGGGCGCTCCAGTTTGAAGATTTGTCCAAAGTTCAGAGGGGCTTAAACTTCATGGTCTTCATGTGATGGATATAAATTCTCCCATTTTTATCTCGAGCAAGGAGGTTATGTTTTCATCCCCGTTAGTTTGTAAACAAGATAACAAAAAAACTGCTCAACAGATCTGGTACATTTTGGGAAGAACCCATTATAGTTTGGTGCCGATCCGGAAGAGGGGGTCGGTCCAGGATTTTTTATTATTGTCATTTTCTTTAACATTGTGAGATTTTCACCATTTTCACCGTGATCTCAAGTAATAATTAATGGATCTTGATGAAAACAATCTGGCATATTTAGGCAACTGATTTCTATGAGCGTGTAAAATTGGTGCAGCTTGATTGAATATAATGGGAACTGTTGGGCCTTAGCTAGTTTCATGGCTGTTTTCAGTTAATCTTTTTAATTACCAAGCAAAAGACACAAATGTGAATTGATTAAACAGACAGAACTTCCTTCTTTTTTTTATCTTCCCTCTTTCCTTGACACTGACATCGAGCAAAATGGCAAATGTATGTGTCCACTTGTCTCAACACCTCAGATGTTTTCAGAGACGTCTGTCAGCCTCCTGATCTGAAGAGGCAGGTGGCTCATTCACTCATCGACAACACGACAAGATGAAGGATCACACTGCAGATCATCACAGCACCTGTGGCTCAGCACTCACTTTATACAGACGTTTATACAGAACTGAGCATATTTCTTCCTTTTTGTCTCTCATCAGATCAATAGAACTCTACAGCTACACAATGTAAAAATACACATAATGGGTCCATTTCTATTCCAAGGCTGAAGTACCACTTGGTGTAAAATTACATCCATTATGTGTATTTATTTATGTAGAATTAAGTTTTTTTTAATTAACCACTCAGCACTTTCTACAGGTGGATCATTTATTTAATTGATACGGTATAAGTGATTACAGGGCAAATAACTTGTGGGTTTCCAGATTTTGCATTCACATGTCAGTGAGTGAAGCTGCTGTCCGTGTGTGTGTGTGTGTGTGTGTGTGTGTGTGTGGCTGTTCGGCTGTTTGGCTCTATATTACAGGAAGTACTCCTCCCTTTAGGGGAGAGGTTCAAACTGAATGCCTCATTGTCAACTGGAGGTTTTCCATTTTACAGTCGGCATCAAGTCTCAAGTGCATGTGCGTCATCAACACCAAACACTGATGTTTGTGGGATGCTGCGTGACCTTGTCTCACAAGGTCAGGGAGTCGACCAGCCAGTGAGGATGATTAATGGAGCGCAATAACTCAAATCAGGTTGTGACAGGAGGTAAACAGAGAAATGCATCGTGGAAATGTGACTTCACAACGCACACGTTATTTTATTTCTGCTTAGTGATTGCTTATTGGAATATTGACCCATAATAAATACATGTGCTCTATACACACCTCTCATATCGTACATGTATTATAACTTATTATTATAATTATTTTATACTATCATATTATATTGTACTATTATGTTAGTATAGTATAGAATAGTTTAATATGGTGTAGTTTAACCAGGGCAGGAGGGTGTAATCATGGCAGCTAATAAGTGATGACCACTTCCTGCTTCTATACTGAATACTGAACAATCTAAGTTCATCACATCAAAAATCCTTATTTCCCCACTCAGCACGCGTGAGTGTGAAAGTGAGTCGACTTTAAACAGACCAACAACAAAGTGCTCGTCACATGTCAGAGCAGGTTTCAGCTCGGAGCTCCAGCTTGTCCCCGCAGACCAGCTCGCTGAGGCCGGAGCAGAGGAGCAGCCGGGCCGGGACCCTGTGTGTCCGCACCGGGGGTGGGGGGGGGGACCCAAGTGTGAGAGGCAGGGGGCTTTAGAGTCATTACCGAGGTGAGAGCCATCTGTCAGCCCCAGCAGGGGCGGCCCTGCTGCCGGCCCACGGGGACATGTGGACGGCGCGTCCGTGGCCCTTTAAGAAACTCCATGTTTTCGCTACTTGATGCGTCAACATAAAAAGCGGATGATGCTGTTATGTAAAAACCCGCTGAAGTCGCTGGTAGTTTGCGGGAGGACGAGTCTCCTCATCCCTTGCGCCCGGGTCCTGGACTAAAGTGGGTTTTTTACGCGCGGCGCACGGAGCTGAGCAGTTCGGAGTGAGAAGCGAGAGGAAAAGGAAAAGGGCTTCGGTCGATCAACTCAACATGAGTCTGCTTCTTCCACTGGGTTGTCCTCCTCCACTCGAGGGAAGTGTACACCTGACGCATCCCCCCCTCGTCCTGTGGAAGTGATCCGGCTCCCCTCGGAACCGTCGACCCCCGGCTCGGGCTCGGGCTCCAGGAAGGTAAGAGTCTGGATCTGAACTCCGCCCGGGTAGAACTGAAAGTGTCAGGATCGAGCGATGGGGCTGCAGCTGCTGGAACAATGTGGCACACACGCGTGCACGCACACACACATGCTCAAACACACACACACACACACGCACACACACACACACACACACGCACACACACACACACACACGCACACACTCACACGCACACACAGATCCTGTAACTTCTGCTGCTGATCTGTAATAACACGAGGATATGTCAGCTCTATGTGTGTGTGTGTGTGTGCGTGTGTGTGTGTGTGTCCAGTGTCGTGCAGGTGGAAGTCGAGCTCACACTCAGCTCGTGGTCGTGGAAAATGTCCCAACAGCAGCTTGTGTGTGAGTGAGTTCGAGGCTGCTCTCTGCTGAGGAGTTCCTCTGTGTTTGATGGATGCTGGTTTGTTCTGCTGGGAGCTAGAGTTACTGGGAACAGCAGCTTGCACTTGAGGGCTCCACAACATGGCCCCAAAATGAGATCGAGATCAATTTTCATATCGGTCTATGTTGGTGACTATCACGACCAATGTCTCATTATTGTTTGTTTTAAGTTTAAAGACAGTTTTTTGCTCCAGAGTGAAGATTGTAGTTTTAAACCCAAATTTTTTTACATATCTGAGCTGAAGATCATTATGTGTTATAACTTCTCACAATCTATTAGCAATCTACTGATCAATATATATTGGACTTTTGTGATTTTGCTATTTATGGAAGTATTGATATTGTTTGTATACCAGTGTCGTTACTTGATACTGTCAATCCACTTCTTTTAGAGAGAGATATTGTTAATGACATTTATTTAAAAAACATATGTAGAGTTTACAAATGACATTGCATTGGTACCAGAGCTATATAAGATAATTAGAATTAGCTCCTTGTTAACCAGATTTATAACAAATCTGTTAAGCTGTTTATATATAATAAAAAATAAAGCCGATGTGGACTGATATGGATTTTTGCGGGTTGATTTCAATATTAGGGAGTACAATATTTGGCAATGAATACCATCAGAGCCATCAGCTTAAAGACTACTTTGCCTTTTGATCAAGGCAAATACATCTTTATAGCAGATCGTGATATACACACAGATCATTCATTGTGCTTCACAGAGGAAAGAAGCATAAAAGTGTAGATCAGAGGCGTAAAAAAAACATTAAAAACTATAGAAACAATATAAATGCTCAAATTATAAAACAGACAAGTCAAAATAAAATGCAGAATTTAGTGATTTTGTGAAGTCGCTGTAAAATAAAGCAGTTTTTCACTTCTTTTGATAGAAGGTTGGGGCAGATTTAATCAAGTCAAATTGTAAAGTGAACTTTTTGGATGAACCAATGGCTGAACTTTAACTTAAGTGAGACATTGAATGCAGGACTTTTTCTCATATTTTCACTTTGGTCATGACGTTTTCCGACAAAACAAACAATATATAAACCTGTGTTGGACAAACTTTGTATGATATTTGACTAGAAAATTGATTTTTATTCACAGTCGTATTTGGATTAAAAGCTTCAACATCATATTTGTGCAAAGGTTGCTCGTCTGCTCCTGGAAAGCACAGACTCTGACATGACCCTGACGGTATAACGCACATGGAATACAAGTTGCCTGGGGAGTTCCTCTGGATAATGGTGTTTGTTAAAAGCCTCATGTGAACAGAGAGGCCCGACAATAGAGCCTCAGTGTGTGGAGGTCGTGGTTGTATTTGTGTCCAGTCAGTTCTCCACAGCCCACCTTGACACGCCTGTCATGGCAGCGTGTTAAATAGAGGCGCAGCGGCCACACGCGAGCCGTGAAGCTGAATATCAATCCTGCACATAATCCTATTATTTCTGAAGAAGTGAGAGGGGGAGGAGGAGGAGGCAGAGGAGGAAGAGGAGGGGAATGTGCGTCATGTCACCAAAACACAGCGTCCTCCTCCTCCCTGCTGTCCCAGAGGAGACAAACACTTCCTGCTCTGATACAGGCCACATGTGGTTACAAGGAACTCAGGCAGGGTCTATACTACAACCAGATATGTGCCCAACTATATATGGGTTATTCTTCTCATCCTGCAAAATAACACATAAAAGTAAATTTTAGTATGAACGAAAACAGGGAATGTCCCGTTTTTCTTGGCGTCGTCACAGCGTTGCGCTCCTCAGAGTGATGTTAAATATTATCTAACAGGAAGTCAGCAGCTCATTGGGTTTGATTTGTTTAGATGCCTCTCAGTACAAAGTGTCTTCTTTTATGTAACTTTTCCAACTACTGCCGTCAGTCGTTGATATGCTTCATTTTTCAGTAGCTTCAGCTGCAACTCAGTCACTGTTACTGACTTGATTTGGGCTGGGTTTGCATGTTTTTTTGGAACTCTATGTGTTTTTATAAATGCAGAGAATGCAGACTGTGAAAACCAAGTTTGAAGCTGCTTTCAGACACTCTAGTTAAACTTTCTGCTGCCAGCCCGCTAGTAGAAATTATGGGTATTCTGATCACTGCAGTAGGAATTCATAGGTTTCGTTTTGCCTCCTCCATGCTGCACTACCCCTCGCCTGAGGTCGCCGGAGGTTTCTGTGTTGTTGTGATCGCGTCTGAGCGAAGAATCTCCCGCTGCGTTGTTCAACTCCAGAGAAAGTCTGGACCCCGTTGAGCGGACATTCCCCAGAGTTCATGTCTGAAAACAGCTGTGTTGTCATATTGTAAATGTAAGAATGAAAGCACAAACATAAAGGGAACAGGCTCCAAATCCTGAAATACAACTGATGCAACAAAAGCCAGATAAGCCTTTATCACTCTCGAAGACAGCAGGAGATTGTGTGGGACAGCCACAATAAAAAAAACAGGAACATTTCAGTAACATTCAGGCGAAGGTGGTAGTTCCTGGGTCAGGCAGGTCATGACAAATAAATTCTGCTGTGGAAATCAGTGTTTTTGTTAACAACACATCCACTCTCATCAACTAAAGATCCTTAATCTTGTTGTCTGTCCAAGACGACATCTTCCTCTTCTATGCCTATGCACCTCTCTTTCATCCTGAGATATTTGCATTCTTCCAGTTTCCCCCACTCACTCGCTGTAATTTTTTTGGACCTTCATCCAGCTGTATTCTCACCTGGGCTCAGTCGGACATTTCCCGGACATAGACAATTTAGGGGGCGGGCAGAAAAAGTTCAGGGAAGTGTCTGGAGAAAGGGACTTGGACATTTGCGTTCTCACTTGCAGCCCCTCTGGAAAATGTTAGTTTACGTTTGAAAGCAGCTCTACAAACAAAGACAACATATATTTGTAGATTCCTGGCACTTCCCTGAATGTTTGTGCTTTCTTTCTTGTGTGTGGTTTTTCCTGAAGGGCCTCTGTACTCCTTGGAAAACATTAACTGTGAGGCTCCCAATTAGAAACCCCATTTTCTCCCACAACCACTCAGGAATATGCAACATACAATCTGTAATGATGAAGTCAAGAGTGTAATTTCCACTGGGAACACTGATCCAAGTTTTCCTCTAGGAAGTGTGCGCTGAAAGCAACTAGATTAACCAATAGAAACAAGTTGTAAGGCAAATGCTTTAAGGGTTTTCTCACCCCAGGTTTAGCCTCTCAGGTTTCTTTGCCTTGCAGGTGTTTGTTGTTGGGGTTGGAAACAGTTTAACAGCATGACCCACACACATCCGACAGGACAGATATGGCTTTTCACAGATATTTAAAAAAATCCATGACGCATTGGTTGCTTTTTACTCACATAAATGCAGCGTGAAGCATATTTTTATGCTTCCAGTGTATTTTCCTCTGTTAGACATAACTGCAGTGGATGTGTTGCTAAAGTGCAGGATGTCCACCCCCCAGTACTGCAAATGAACACATCTAATGAGACATTTCAATATTGCAAATGAAGCAGGACACAACAAAAGTCCGGTATCTTGTTATTTACTGTATTGTGTTTTAATGATTCATATTTTTGTGGAAACATTTATTAAAATTAGTCAAAACCAGCTGAACACCGGTGAACAGATGCTTTGCCCTGTGGGTAATCCGGCCTCAGCTGAGATCTGGGAAAGTGGCGACCTTTCTAAAAGTATTATTAGTATTATTCTGTCTTATTTGGAGGAGAAAATTAAGGGGAATGGTAAAGTTTATTAAACAAGCATCCCAGTTGACTGCCTGACTTCCTGGCTCCACTTGGACCCACTATACTTACTAAGTTTTTAGTCCAAATAGCTTTCCCTCAAATGTTGCCTTCAGCTCCCTTCAGTTTGGGCGCAATCGCTTTTTTGTCTCACCTCTGAGTGAAAGGGTTTAATCAGGCAACGCTGTTGACCTGTTTACCACCTGTCTACTGATCTCTGGTGAGGCGATGTTCTCAGATTCCAGCCGACACTCTGCTGACAATGGCATCATTATAACCAAGAAAAAACACAAAAAATTAGATGAAGTTTTAAAATGATGTGTTATTACCTCTGGGGGGGGACGACATGAATTTCACTTTGGCTGTGTACGTATTACAATGTTAATGAGTTCTATAGCTTGATCTTTTTGGATTGTCCGAGTATTTGTCTTGTTTGAATGAGCGACTGCGTTGTGAGTGGCTCAGGATTAGCAACGCAAAGCCGGGGCCTGTAGTCCTCTAAAAGCCATTAGCCACCACCTCTCTCTCCTTCTCTCCCTCTTTCTCTCTCTCCGTCTCCCTTTCCCTCTCTCACCCTGGCTCGGTGCCCAAGACACAGCTGTGAAAATTACAGGTCTGTTTCATGGAAAGAAGAAGAAGAAGAGGAGGAGGAGGAGGAGGAGGCAGAGCGGGTGGGGAAGGGAAGGAGAAAGGAGAGCAGAGACCCGCAGCCTGGCGTCAGCTGTCGGCCGGACCACAGCTGCACGGGGTGTTGGAGCTTTCAAAGCCGGGGTCTTGCTCACTTCTCACACACACTGGGATTGTTTACACGGGAAAGAAAGAGTGTGTGTTCGTGAATGTGTGTTGGTGGAGAGGGAGGCGTTAGAGCCTGTTTGGCTGAGGCCGAACACATCAGAACAGAAGCCCTCAGTGTGATTGACAAACGTCAGGCTCCTTCAGTGAAAAGCACACAGCACCAAGAGTCCTTCAGTTTGGCAGACGCTAAATGCAGGACTGAGTCCCTGGCAGGTGGGAGGTGGGGGGGGGGGGGGGGCGAGCGAGCGGCGGGCCCCCTCCCCGTCGCTCCTTCCTCAGCCGGGCTGAAGATCCAGCGAGAGGCCTCCCCCATCAGAGACTCATTGTTCATGATGAGGACGACAATCTCTCTCTGTCTCCGTTCTCTGTGCTATTTCAATCCATCACTCTCTTGTCTTTTCATTCCGCCCCCCCCCTCCTCCCCCCTCCTCCCCTCCATCGACGTCTTCCCTCTTGTTCCCGTCTCTCGCTCCTGCTCTCTCAGAAAGTCGGAGTCAAACGACTGTATCTCAGAGGAACTGTCGAGCGAGGAAAAGCAGAAGGGCGCATGTCGAAAAAAAAGTTATTTTCTTCTTTCTTTGAGATGTGAGGTGTGAGATCCCCCTCTCCACTCTCCGCCCCCCCCCACTCTTGTGCTCCGCTTCGATCTTTCCGTCTTCATCACTATCTCTCTCTGTCTGACTCCCTTCTGTCTCTCTCTTTTTCTTCCTCCCCTCCGCTGTCGTTTTTTGCCCATCAGGCTGCCTGGCACCTCGCCTCATCTCTTTGAAGAGGAACAGTAGAAGCAGATAATCACACTTCCTGTCCAGTATCTGCTTTGTGCTGGTTAACTCTAATCTTTACATCTGGAGGCTGCACACTGACGATGAGGAATAACAGCTTACTACTTGCTCTGTTAGTCGTAAACCTTTTTAAAAGAGTTTTTTTAAAGCAATATGCTTTTGTCTTTTCGGCCGTTTTTTGTTGATTTTATCGACTTTACCCACTTTTTCACTGTCTCGGTTGTTTCACGGCTGTGTCATCACTATGCATCCTTTTTGTTTTCATGTATTTCCCCTGGAAAATCCCTCATGTGTTCTCCGATGCTGTGGTGCTGGGATAAAAAAAAATTCAGTCTTCAATTTATACACTTTCTTCCTTCAAATGTCGTTTAACCCACACAAACACTAGGTTGTGTGAATAAGTTGTTATCGCACAAACAGCCCATGCAGTCATGAATCACACTGTTGCCATTAGCCATGGATGACACAAACACTTCTCTGTGTCACACTGTGTTTAAAACGGCTTTGGTCAACATACACATGTTTTCAGGCCTTATGAGTCAGTTCACTGGAATACTTGTGTATTTAGGAATAATCCCGATAAAATTATAAATATCAATGTAAGGAAGTTAGCTACACTCCTCGTCCTCTCCCTCTGGATTGGGAAATTGACAGTAAACCTTCGCTGCCGAGCTACTTGCCGCTTTCCTTTATGTGGCTAAGCCAACACGTTGTTGTGTTTAACCACAAGCACAGCAGCCAGGGGGGGTATTTTTCACAAGAGGCAGATTTACATTGTTACTATTGTTGTGTGCTGTATCTGAAGATGATGTTGGCAAGGAGGGAAATCCCAAAGGTTTGGAGCCTCACTAAAGTGAAACCTCTTGTCTTCCTGTATGTGAGGCTGCGGCCGGCCCTTTAGGCGCTGAGTCAATGGAGGGGAAGTCAGATCCGAGCTTTGCAGAAATGACTAATTATCGGTGGAAGGATGCAAGAACACATCGTTTTCTTAAACAATGTTTTTTTTTCTGGATTTTGATGAAAAAAATCTGGCATTTTTAGGGGATTGATATTAATGAACATGTGTAATTTGGTGCAGATCCACACATAAATACAGGTCTAGTACATTTAAATGTGGTTTCATAGGGAGACTGATGACCCTTGTATCTGTGAAAGATATACAAAGTTCAAAAATCCCAAGTTCACCTTAAGTAAGTTCCTTAAACACCTCGTTCATAGCGCGCCTCACATTTATATAATGATCTCTGTGTAGCTAGTCTGGCAGACCACCTAAAAAAGCCAGGGAAAGACAGAGCGAAGGCCGACATTTCCTACAGGTTGACCAAGCACAACAGAGTTGGCCAGCCGGCCAATCAATCAGGCTGGACTTTTTCATGGGTCGGGCCTTAAAGAGACAGGAGCCAAAAGCAAGTGTTTCAGACAGAGGCTGAAAAGAGGAGCCGCAGCAATTGACAGTTTGAGTGACAGTAATGTGTTTTCTGAACATTAGAGCGTTTAACCCCTTTCAAGTAATAACACAAATTCTAATTACGAACCTGAATATGAGTATAATATATTTTTTACAGACATTTGCTTTTTCGTACATTCAGCACTATTTGGAGTCATGTTTCTGATCATCTGGAGAATCACCAATATTAAGACCAATATTCCCCCTCCTTTAGCTCTGCTCTTTAGATTCTACCAAATCCTAAGGGAGTATCTGGCTCCTCAGCTGCTAAATGCTTCACTCTGTTCAACATCTCGTCACTAATTGTGTCCTTCTGCTGTTCGGAGTTAAGCAGGTTGTGCAAAGTGTTTTGTTTTTTAGAGCGGTGAGAGAGTCTGACAGCAAAAACATTGAGCTTGTTTCTACAGTACCATTTAAAAAGTGGCCACTATAAAACTGAAGACTACATACAAAAAATGTACTTATAAAATGAAACAATAAATAAAATAAATTCTGTGCACTGGCTTCCCTAAGACCTGTATTTTCTAGGTATGTAGCCACAGCAGTGTGGTCCCGCCTATACAGGGGCTCCACCAATGATGAGTCACTCTCATCTGTCAATCTGTCTATCTTTAAACTATCAAATAACACATTTTAAATAAACTTATCGAGGAAAAAACGAACACGGGGAAAAGCATCAGTATGATGAGAACTACCATAACTAAAATATATTTGACATGTACTTTGACTGTTTAGTTTTGTCCATGTCCCATCCACTTACATGGAGAAGGGAGAATTTTTGACCGATACTGCAGCCAGCCACCAAACTCGAATACTTTAGGCTCACTTTTTGGAAGCTGACTAAAATAAGGCAATTTGTCATTTCTGATGAAATCAATGTTTTATTTGCAAGAGGAAGAATGTGTTGTCTCTTCTTTTAAATAGTCATAGCCTTGAGAAAATGTAAATCTATCAAGTTCTGTGCTACAAACTTCTTTAAAAGCAACAGAGCCAACTTTACATCATAGCTGTTACCTCTTCCTATAAATAACCTCTCAGTCCGAGAGCGTGCGGTGGATATTTTTGTAAACTTTTTGTTTACAGTGCACTGATGCCCCGGCAGCTCGGTGGCGGCTGGTCTGTAGCACAATCTGAGCTGTGACTTTTCAGGCAGGGGCAAGTGGAGGAAGGGATCAATAAAGTATCACTGTGTTATTTCGCTCTCTTACTTCAGAATGACAAATTCATCATCCACAGTGAATATCTCCCTGATGTGAGGCTTTCTGGGGCAAGACAAATGACCAAATGTAGTCAGTTTAGAGGCATTTGTGGGGAAGATGGTCGAGAGCAAACTAAGACGATACAACATCACTTAAGAGTTGTGGTCGTTTGTATCGTCTTAGTCATATTACATCTCTTAAACCAGGACATTGATTTCTCCCTGATCCCCATCAAGGAAACTGTGGGTCAAATTTGTGATGTGGTGTTTTCTCTGATATACTACTAGCCTACTTCAGTGTTCCTTTCATTTTGCTCTCTCAGTCTTTGCTGATAATTACCTGGCATTCGATAGAGGACATACCCCCGCAAAGGCCCAAAAGTTGCCTTATATTCAGTCAAGCTGCACCAGATTGCACACACTAATAGATATCTGTCCCCGTAATATGCCTCATTTTTCATCATCCAGATCCATTCATTCCATGAAAAGGGGAAACTTTGGCAAGAAAATACTGTAATTTCAAAGATGGTGATAAAAAAAACCCTTTCTTTTGCCAAAAAAGTTATTTCTTGGCCCATGTCCCATCCTTCCACTTAATTTCGTGGAAATCCCTTCTTTGGTTTTCGGGTTATCATGCTGACAAAATAAATGCCCTGACAAACCTCATTGTTGAAAGTAACCAACGCCACTGTTCATGTCTTGGCTCAGTCTCACTGCTCTGCCAGTGTAATGTTGGTGCGAAGCTGGTAGAGACGAGAACCAGAGCCAAAGGGAGAGCGGATGTTGGACAGGTTGCCAGAAGCACAACTTCAAATGAGTGTTTATGTATGTTCTGTGTCTGGCAGACGTATAATGAGCAAATTTTTGCTAACAAGCTTGACGTATACACTTGGAAGTGTTGTGTTTGTGTTCACAGCTTTTTCTGATCCCCTCAGGTTGAATACAAAACGTTGTTTTAACGCTGGATGAAGGAAGTATTAAATATCTCCAGTAGTGAGGACAAAATGAACGTGTGAGCGCACAATGAACATGTGAGCGCACAGCAATTTTACACATCTGCTCTATGTCTGTAGCGTGAGTGACTGAGTGAGTCAGTAAGTCACATCCCTCCTATGATAAAACCATCTCTTTCCACACAAGTACTTTGGCTCTCTAACTGAAAACACATATAACATGACCGCTCACCTACCCTGGACAACAAGGTCAGCAACTCAAGGTCATGTTCTGTATATGAAGCCCCGGAAAATGCTTGGTTGTTTTCTTCTCGTGCGTGGTCATGTGATAGGAGCCTGACGAATCAGCGAAGGCTACGTCATGGCTGCGGTTTGGAATGTCTCCGTCATTGTTTCTAAACATTTCTGCCCATTCAGACTACAACACGGCCCCAGAGTTTTCAAACTAAAAAAAGAGATTCCAATCTTTTCTGTTTTAGTAGCTCTAAATCTCCGGGGTAGTGTGGACGCCAGGCGTATCTGTCATGGAGCTGATGTCTTTCAAATGAAAACACTGAAGTGTGGATGTAGCCTGAGTGAGTGAGGGAGTGAGTGAGTGAGTGAAGCCATTTTTCCACTGGTCAAAAAACCCACTAACACCTGCCAACATCTGGCTTTTGTCTGCAGTGGGAATGGACGCAATCAGCATTCACTCCGGGTCAAAGGACTCTGCTCTACGCAGGTTTTTATCGGCTCTGGCTTTAAGCGGCAGTGATGGAAAAATTACAAACGGGTGAACATGAGAGGGGAGAGAGCACCTGAGCTTCTGGTGATGTTGAACATGAGGCACCAGGCGATTGGAAAGGGGTCAATCATCCTTTTTTAGCGGATGGGCCTACATACAAAAAAAAACTGCTGTCTACTCACTAATTTTGGTGTAAAAGAGGTATCGGTGAGTGGTTGAGTGCTTCCTGCTTGCGGGAGGCGTTGAGTCGTCGCGGTCGTCTCTCTGCAGTGCGTTGCAGAGTGTGTTTATTGCAGAGCAGGTCAGCTCTCAGCAGTCTACACTCCCTCAGCTTGGTTCACTGCTCATGCCTCATTAACTCAACACACTCGGCTCGTTTACAGCTGTTAATTACACAGTGTAAAGCTGACGGCGGTGAGGACAATCCGCATTTATTCCAGTAAAGCTTGATTCTGACTTCACACTAAATTGATAACCCGGTGCCTCTCCAAATCGGTGTGTTGTTAAGAGACCGAAACTGCTGCTTGGAGCAGATATTGAAGTTTTCTTGTAAATTGAACCCCCCACTGAGGGAGTCCATGGAGCTGAGCGGTCGTCATCGACTGCGTGAGCCCGTGTGTGTGTGCGTGTGTATTTTGTGCACGTGTGTCACAACAGGCCAATCTTATCAGCAGCAGGCTTATAAATGAGGAGCAGGGACAGATCGCTCATCCATATTATTAGATTGCATGTGTCATTAAGAGAAAAGGATACAGTAAATGAGACTAATTAAGTGGGATACATGCTTCTATTTTCTGCTGTCATTAATCTGATGAGGGAAAAAAACAGTCGAATATTCCTTTAGGGATTCATATATTTGATATAGGGCTCATTAGTGACTTGACAGTGATCGTATACTTAATAACATTTATGTGGCTGTTGCAATGGGACTCCGTGTGCTCCATGACTTTATGATGTAGTCAATCACATTTTATAGTGTTAATTCCAGGCTTACAGCTTCCATTTTCATCATTGATTAATCTATAGTTTTCTTGATTAAAATGTCATCAAGTAGTAACACAAGCCCAATGAGACATCTTTACGTGTCCAAAATCTAAAGATATTCAGTGTACTATCATAATAGTGCCAATGATAGTGTTATCTGCACAGAGAGGGACTTAAGTGTGCTGTTTACACAGTGAATTTATAATGATCTTATTATTTCTGCAATATCACCATATGGATTTTAATATAGTGAGTCTAAGTGGGCGTGCAATCGCCTGCTATAATTGTCCCTAAGGACCCAGTTGGCTTTCCTTCATCTAAGTTATCTGTGTTTTATTCATAGGAGTTTGATGCTTAGTTTATGTATTTTCCTCACTATTAAGAGAAGAATATGATGTTATTTATCCTTTGATTGTTTTATAATTCAGTCATTAGAGGGCTGACTGTTATGGCTCATTAGAGTGTGTTTTATGCACAGACATACTTCTGTTATATTTCAATAAGGAATTCAGGGAGTTTAAAGTTAGTTTACAGTAATATCCGAATATTATGACTCCCACAGGAGCTCTACTTTGTAAAGCAGGCAACAAGTGTATTATACATCTTAGTGTACAGCTTATTTTCTATACAAGGCTCATTGTATGCACAGTGAGGGGTGTTTCTTATGTTATGTGTTAATATGGAGTGATTCAAGTTATTTTACTGTAGAATTTTGATATACTGTAGCTCTACTTTTTATAGTAGACAACTTGTGTTTCTATATTTTTTATCATAGTTTCAGCTTATTTTCTATATTATCTCCTTGTTTGCCTCTTAATTAAGATGCAAATAATGAAGTACTATGGTCGTGCATGTTACTGTATGGGCTCATAGACTATTTTAATTAATTAGATGGTTTAAAGTTATTTTAAGGTTGTATCCAATACAATATAGCTCTACTTTTTATAGTCGGCAACCTGTTGTTAATCATCTCGCACCCATTTCTCCTTGTGTCTTTTAAATTCTGAGCATATTTTAGGATTAAATCAATAGAAAATACATCCTCCACACTATATCACTGAAAGGTTCAGTTGATGTCTCTATTTGGAAGAAGTGGTCCTATTGGGAGGAGTTTGCTGTTGGCCTCTGCCTGGCAAAATAAACCCCAAATATTCCAATAATTGATCATATATCGATATTTGAGGGGAAACGCTGGATATTGAAGAATCCTGCAAAGTGTTCGAGCAGAGCCCGAGTTTAGTCCCTGCAGGAGGATCACGCAGGGATGTCCCGGTGCATGTGAATGTGAATGCAAGGCAGCGCATGGATATTATCTCCAGCATGCCACTTCGGAAGTAGGTCACCGCTCACCGATTTGTTCACCATGTCTCCAGCTACCGTGGGCTGCTCGCTCCGCGGATCCCAGTGCAGCTCGGCCGCCCCGCCGCCTGGACACTGACCGAGGGAAGCGACTCGGGACGCGGATGCTTTTCTCCCGGATTCGGACCCGCACGGAAAGGTAACGACGATCCGCGGCTGTGGCTCCCGTCACAGTTGGAGAGACGGGAGGGAGGGGGGTGGGGGGGTCGGTGCGTGTAGCCTGCGTGTAACTACTCGGGCTGTAGCCTTTTACTCCGAATAATGATCATCACAATAATGATCCACGATGGTTTATTATTGATATCGACCAGCGGCTCCGCGCGGACACGCACGCCGACATTGATCGAGGATGTCCGGGTGTTTCAGACTCGTTTCCCCGCTGTGGAGCTTTTCCTCCACTTCTCGCGTATCGCAGGCTGTCACATCCACACTGTCCTCCACCACCACCACCACCACCACCACCATGGCCAACTACAAGCTCCACCACACGCCTGCTTCCACACACACATCTGCTTTTAACTGCGTTTATATCTGAAATCCTCCACATCCAGAGGAGTGCGTCTGTGTGTGTGTGCATGGAGGTGGAGCAGGGAGGTGGTGTTGGTGGTGGATGATGGTTGGTGTTGGTGGTGTTAGGACTGTTGAGCTGCTGGTTTGCTCCAGGAAAGTGGAGTTGGTGATATGCACTATTATCTGAAGCTGCACACCAGCTGCCTCAGGGCTTACTTCCCCCGTGTGTGTGTGTGTGTGTGTGTGTGTCATGATGACAGCTCCACACCATGTCCTTCTCGATAAGTGTGTGTGTGTGTGTTTGTGTGTGCGTGTATGTGTGTGTGTGTGACAGTCAGGCAACCTCCCCCTCTTCCTCCTCCTCTTCCTCTGTCCTGCTCCTGATACACCCACAGTCGGTTAACATGCCATCAGCAGGAGAGGGTGATAATTTTGGGTCATGGATTAATCTCTCTCTAAGTGGCTTTTATATGTCAGTCATGCTCCATTTACTTTGGGTTGCATTACGTTTACGACACGTCTTTCCATTTCATCTTCTCCCCGGCTCCCACCGTGAGTGTCAGGACCCTTGAAAGGGTCACAGGATAAATCTGAAGCTTCACATGAATATTTTAAGCATAAAAATAAATTGGGTTGGACAATACAACTAGTAACTATCACAGTATAATGTTCTTCTTTAGCAAATACAACCAAAGTTCAGTATATTGATTTAATGCTTATTGTGAGGAGGGATAATACATGATTGATCGACCTCAGATTTCTTAAATGTTTGGTTGTTTGTCTTTCTCTGCTCATATAGAAGAGTGTAAAACCATAAACTTTACCCAGAAGCAAAACAACGGGTTTTCGAACTTAAAAGAAACAATAACGTGACATTTATCATGAAAATTATTGATATAGACTATTATGACATTTTAAAATCTTGATATAAATGTCCATATAAGACCTTATGCATACAGAACTACAGTCAGTTAAGGTGCCATTGGGAGAAGAGACTGCCCGAATTATCACCAAGTAGCTTTTATGTGTCAGTTCTGCTCCATTTACTTTGCATTACGTTTAAGTAAGTGTGTTTTTACTCCCTGTAAATTAAGGACAAGAATTATCTTCTCATTGGTTCCCAACACAAGTGTCAAGGCATAAGAAGGGCCCCACAGGATAATTAAAAGCACACATCAGAAAAAAGAGCAACTACTAGGCAATAAAACAATATGCCTGGTGAGTCGTTAAGGCTCATGTCATTCCTATATTATGTGTTTAATATTATATATTAACAGAGGAACAAACCACAAACCACAACAAAATTGTGTTTACATATCTTATCTATATTTAGTTATATTAAGGTATAATTACTTTGCAGACTAAGATTCGACATACAATAAATTTAATACACTTTCAAAATTGTATTCATAATTATTGATGAAACTTCTCAACAGTGTGTGAAATAACTATAATTAGCTCAAGGTTAACAAGCTGTAAGATATAAATGCTGCTAACAGCATCAGTGATATAAAAAAAGATTCTGTATAGATTCTCAGTCATTCAGGTCATGGTACCTTCAGGAGTTGCACATGCGCACATAACTAACTGGACTTGTGTTTCTTAAAGTCCTTTCACCTCTCATACAAGAGTCTTCTGGGAAACCTCAAGAAACACAAGCAGGTCCTGTTGCCTGTGTGCACATGTACAACTCCTGAAGGCCCGAAAAAGTTAATTCATCAAGTATTTCAGAAGGGCAAAGTGAATTATTCAGCAAAAGTCTGAAAGGGATAAACATGTTTCAGATTCTGTCAAAATGATGCTTCAGAGGCGTTATCTTGTACCTTTCTTTGACTCGCCTGTGATGGAGCTGCTCTTTAAGTTTAAGTACAGTGAACAGATATGAGCCAAGTTCCACTTTTTTAGCTTTACATCTAAAAAATAATCAGTCAAATTATGCTTTTAACCAGTAATCAGGGGTTGTCCCTAGATACAAATTTACTAATGTACAATAAATGTTGGGGCTTTTAAGAACCTGAATTTGTGCTGGTGCATGTGCGGCTGTGCATAAGGCTGTAGTGCTCCTGAACTAGAGCCCTGTTTAAAGTTGATTTTCTAGACAATTCATTTTAACCTAAAAATCCCTCATCGTGGTGAGCGTCCAGCCGCGGGGAAATCATGACGCTCCTCAATGAGCTCTTGTCTTTTCCGTCCCGCATGCTTGTCTTATTCAAATGAAGCAACTTGATTTGATATCTGCAGACAGGAGCTCAATGTGAGGCTCCTTCTGTCCTCTCGTTATCTGGAAATTAAATTTCTCTCTCATGGATTGCATTTCACGGTTCACCGAGTCCTTCGGCAGTAAGGGCAGACTGAGATGGTTTGAAAATGCCCAGTCAGATCGCTGCGTCCACTCCAGAGTCGAGCTGCGTTTGTATTTTTAGTTCCATTCAACTCCCGCTGCGTTCTCAGTTGTTTTAAGAGCGCATTAAAATGCTTCAATAGAGACACAGAGTTATATTCAGGTTTTAGAAAGGTCCTGGACAAGCTTCAGAGTCATTTTACTTTAGGCAGATACGATTATTGTTATTGAAAGAGAGGAAAAATGTAAGAAAATAAAACTGGCTCTGTTTGCTCCTTGTAGTTGAGGCACTGTAATAAAACCCACAGTAAGTTTTGGTTTTACAGCCCCTCATTAAATGTTACATCATAACAGGTTGTCATAGCTGTTTAGTGAATCTGTTATTTAACTGTGCTAAATATTATACTTGAATTTGTGTGTTTTATTGAGTCATAACTATTCATCGTTGTCTCTTGACTTATTTAGAATACAGTTTTTATGACTGTTAACAGTATCACACTGTGGGGATAGAGACAACTTTTTTCACTGAGGTCTACAGAGAGTTTCTTTTTTCTTCATGGCTTACTTTTTGCTGACGTACAGTGTGAATTATGGGGATAGAGACCACTTATGATAGAGTGTAAAAAGATTTTACACACAATTATGCTCACACACACAGGTTTGCACAACTATAACTATCTGGATTTTGCATTGCCTTCCATTCATTGTCGACCCCGTAACCAAAACCATATCCCTAAACTTAACCATAACCAATTCATGCCTAATTCTAACCTTAGCCTAACCACAATTCACATCTTACCCCAACCTGAACCTAGACCTTTGAAATTACCAAAAAGCGTGCTCCTGACAGGGTCAGTGTTTGTGTTGGAAAATGTCTTATAGATGCTACCAAAATTAGAACAAACACACACATCTACACACGTAGACATGTACATACACTCCCCTTTACTGCTCGTCTATAATCACCTAAAGCCCAGTCGCAGCTATAAGGGGCTCACTGATAAACACACAGATGACATTTACACATGACGTGATGTGATTTATAAAAAGAAGAATCAGAAAGGGCAAGAACTTCATTTGCGTTATAGGTTTATAAGAGCAGGCGTTAAGGGTTTGAACCTGATGGTCTGCTGTGGCTTCTGTGTGTTTTTGTATTGTATGTTTTTTGCTTCCATGCGCAGGTTTGTCTCACTCAAAGTCAGACGGGATTGACTCTGTCCCTCCCACAACGCTGACAGGATAAACACCCTGGATGGATGTATGGTTGGGTGGGTGGATGGATGGATGGATGTATGGTCGGGTGGTTGGTTGGTTGGTTGGGTGGGTGGCTCGATGTGTCACATGTTGCAATCAACTCCAGTCTGCTCCAGTCAGTAATAGCTTTGTTGCTGTCACTTTTGCCCTCATATGGAATATATATCATTTGATGTTTCTCATTATCAGGACTCCCATAGATCAAAATACTATTTATACATTTCCTTCAAAATAAAACCATTGAACTGGTGAAGGGTTCCCACAAACTCTTCCTCTAAAATTCTGCACTTGTGGATGGTATGATTTATTTCTGTGGAGTCCCTCCTACTGTCTTATACTGTGTACTTGAGTCAGTGTATTACAACAGTCGATTACTGGATGACTTGACCTTAATGGACTAAACAAAACATTTAAATGTAATTTTAAGGCTCTAAGAAAGTGTGAGAGGCATTAAAAGCCAGAGGCAACAATTTGCAAGTTAAACAATATTTAAATAACACACTAAACTCTGTTTGCATTATATTGTAATATTTCCTACAACAGTTTGAAGGAGATGTATGGATTATTTCAGAGACCTAAAGTGTAGCCCATTTGCTGTAGTAGAAAGATTTGACAAAAATATGCCTTGAGATGCTTGAAGTTTTTCCCTTGAAAATGGACAAAGAGGTATTATTATACCAACCTGGGCAGATAGAAAATATACATGTAAGCAGTGCGTTAAAGAAATGAGTTACCTTATTGATCTTGTACATTTTGCATCAGTCATTTATTGGAACCAACTAATATTTTAGGGCGTGCTTGTGAAAGCTGGAGGGTTTTCCGGCTCAAGAGGCACTTAATATATAAAAATGGCTCGTGTTCACTTATTTCTTGGAGGTCAAGTGGCGTAATTGTGTTTCAGGCGAGCCACAGTGAGAAGGACGATGATCCATCTTTTCATGCTCTACGCAGGAGTGTCATTGCATAAAGGTCACAGGCAGTTGATTCATCAGTTCCTTTAAAGGTTTTTTCTCTCAGTGAGGTGGGTTTTCTGTGTTGAGAGTGCGGAGAAGTGGACACCTGTGAAGTGCAGACGGTCAATCTTATTTGCTTCTCTTATGATATGGCTGCTGTTGATTCACTCTGTGCCAGCTTGTGGACCTGGTGTGTTTCTGCCTCTAGTAATGGTGAAACCCAGATCAGATTAGAAGTCAGTTATAGACAAGTTTTGTCAGTCATAGACAAACAAAACATATAAGCTTTAGAGCCCTTCATATTTTTTGCACATTTAATTAATTAAAAACTATTAATTAAGAATTAATTAATTAAGAAATAGCATAAAACTACCATTTTCCATATACAGTATATAAAGATGGACGACAAGACAGCTTCGTAAAAGTGAAGCCAAAACGTCTAAGTTGCTGGTGGCTGGCTGCAGTACAGATTCCTGCCTTCTCCATCTTGATGGATTCAGCATAATTCAAACTTAAAAGTAGAAGTCAAATAAATTTCTAGTTCTAATCACAGGGATGCTTGTTCACGGGTTGATTTTGTTAGTAAGTTTGGATTTAAACAGGCTTGTGGCTTATCAGTGGGAGCTTCCTACCACGGCTCCTTCCCCCGATCTCTGTTGTGTAGAGTCTGTCTCCAAATATACAAGATGGCAGCGCTCGTTTTCAGGATATCAGGGCTTCATTTCTGGATAGTTGGAGGAAGTGGAGATGCGTCGTCCATCTTTTTGATCTACACTCATAAACATGTTTGTGAATTTTTTTTTTTCAACAATCAAGAGCTAAAATCATTAATTGACAAAACAAAGTATTCAATATTACCACACTTAATTCAGTAGCTGGTATTAATAAGGTCGATGACTTGTCCCTAGGTCTCGACTGTATGCTTCTGGTCGTCGCCGGACTGCCTCAGTTTCATGTCGTTTGGATGTTAGAGCCGGTTTTCTTCAAGACCTCTCCTTATGCCTTTGCCCTGATCTAAGCCTCTTCACCATTTTTTCACTGAGGTCTACAGGGAGTCTCTTTTCTTCATGGCTTACTTATTGCTGACGCACAGTGTGAATTATGGAAATTTCTATGCACAGGTGTGTGCCACCCTAAACTCTGTCTAATCAATTCAGTTTGTCCCAGCTGGAGCAGGATGCACCTGACCCCAGTTGCCACAAGCAAAAGGTCTGAATACTGTTATAAATGAGAGTCCCCTTTTAGCTTTTCATACATTAGCAAAAATGTATAAAAAAATCTTTTATTGTAGATCGATGGGCCAAAAAGAACGACTTTATCCATCTTAAATGAAAGGTATACCATGCAGGATGGCTTATAAAGACGCCATCAATTCATTACACCTTATCCCCGGCTGACGAGAGGGAGCAGCGTTAGCAAGAACAAAGCAGTGAATCAGAGGAACGTACACCTCCTGAACATTCACACAAGCCTTTAGGAAGCGCCAAAGGTGCAGGATTTTGTGTGAATGCAGCCAAAGTGCACACGTCTTAGTGTGTGTCTGTGTGTGTGTGTGTAGCTGAGCCCTGCCCTTATTTGAACATCTTTATACATCCGTGACAGAGAGCAGAGGAGAGACACAGAGGCAGCAATATTACTATGGGGCCATTTTTTCAAATCTGTCTGTGTGTAATCAGAATTGTGAATGTGTAAAATAATCTCCAAATGTGTAATGAGATTTGTGAAGGTATACATGGATCTGCAAATCTGTATTTAGAATGTGTGTGTGTCTAAATAGATTTTAAAATGTGTAAAAACTCACATCGTAAAATCTATGTGTGTAATCAGATTGTCAAATATGTACAAAGCAAATCCCCAAATATGTTTACAGAATCTGTGTGTGCGTTATTGGAAGTGTACATGTGATAATAAATATCTAAAAATATGTTTTCAGAATACACATTTATAGATCTCATTACACATTTGGAGATTATTTTACACATTCACAAATCTGATTACACACAGACAGATTGAGACTCACATTTGTCAATAGTTTTGCTACAATAATGACCCCATAACATAACCTGGTATCAAAAAGTCACAGCCCTATGCACTATTATTGGCTGGGAACAGCCCAAAGGCTGTAGCTCAAAAATGTCCCTAACACAGCTAAATAAGGAGAAACGGAGAAGATACAGACAGAATCTCTGCAGAAAAATTCACTGCCACACATTTATAATTGGTCGTGAGAAAATACTTTATATACAGAGGGACGTAGACTCCGTGTCTGAAAATGAAGCCATGTGAAAGTGTCTGTAAACATGTTCATTAGGAGTGTGGTCTCAATCGCTAGTTTCAAGTCGCTGGACAAACTGCCAAACTCAGTCCACAAACAAGTCAATGACTTTGCTGGGGGTTTCCACTTGGTCATAAGTGTTGATTGAAATGGATTATTTTGAATGACTATCATGTGTTTTTTTTTCCCTCTAAAATACTACATAGCAACACTGTCTAAATACATTGTGAAGGCACAGTATTTTCTCCCTTGAGGTCAAACGGTCTTCAGTCTTGTCATATTCAATCCATTTGCCTTCTCTTTGCATAGCTCAGCAGTACTTGTGGAAATTAGCTGCAGGCGGCATTGAAGCCTTTGGTAAAAATGAAACTGGTGTGGCATCGTGAATTTGAGATTCAAATCTATTCTGAAAGAATCCATCATATCAGGCATTATAAAATGACCCGAATGCCCGTTCTTGTTTCGGTGCCTGTGTGTTGGTGCTGTGAGTGGGTTGTAATGTTTGGCTCGTGGTGGATTGTATGAGTCAGTAATGTGCTTCTCCATGGGTTCAAGAAGCTGACAATTGTCTTTATTGATACAAAGGATGAAAAATAAAATGTTTTTTATATTTTTTGTTGCAATCTCAAATCAAAGCATGCAGAAGCTACAGCACAAATAATATTTCAGGATGTAAGACAGTCAATAAAAATGGGAAAAAAGCTGGAGTGCATGTGATCCTATAGTCTACAACATAACAAACTATAATGTGCTCTTTATCACAGTTTCTCATGCTTCCTGTGTCTGCTTTGCATGTTAAGGAGAAGGGCTGTCTAAGTGGTCTTATTCTCCGGGGACCTGGAAATTGACAGCAAACTAAGTAAAACCGGTTGTTAAATAATGCATCAGAAGATCCTGTCTCTTACATTAAGTCACTCTCAGATTCTGCAAAAGTGAAATCTGTGTGGTTCAATGTCTGATCTATGTCTCCCTCCCTAGAGAGTGTATGGACTCATCTGATGATCCATGATGAGGTTCAGTGAAGGCCTTTTCTGAGCTGAAGCACACCGTCACAGGACCCTGTGGATGAAGAGGAGCAGGTGGTGTATCTGCTCACGGACGCTGAGACCATGGTGAAAGCTCAGCAGAGCCAGTCATTGAAATGTGGACAGCGCCAGAAAGAGAAGGGACGCAAGGTAAAGGGAGGAGGTGTGCAGAAGGGGAAAGAAAGAAAGATTGAGCTGAAAGGGAAGAAAAAGAACGATAAGAAAGAGTCCCACCGGAGTAGGAGGAAGACGCTGGTTGTGGGCGATGGAGATGCACTGGACTGTTGCGTCCTGCTCACCCGTCTGGAGGAGAAAGCAGTTGTGGGTAAAGAAAAGAATGCACCAAAATCTGGGAAACAAAAGAGCGATAAGAGCATGAAGAAGCTGCACTCCAGCTCCATTCAAAGAAGGACCAAATCTGGACTAAAGAAAACATCCACAGCCAATCAACAAGCACTGGAACCAAAAAGCAACCAATCTGACGCCTTACTCATGTTGCCCACATCTGTCCTTGAGCCCCGCAGGCGGAGGATGGCCTCTCTCAATGCCGAGGCTGTCAACAGCCTGCTGCTCTACAGAGGCAGCCCTGCAACGTCCAACGTCATGAAGAAACAGCAGGCTTCTACTGAAGATCCAGCTAGAGATAGTCTCGCTAAAACTGAACACAGAGATCATAAAACCAAAAAGGTTTCATCAGGAGGGAAAGCGACACTAAAAGCAAAACCTAAAAAACAGAAGCGGACGTCATTGGAGGCGCTTGACATTGATTGGCTGAGCTTGCTCACGCCAACCCCTCGGCGTAAAGCAGGCCTCACCGCCGCAACTCTGCTCAAACTCACTAGTGCCCCTTACGGAACCAAACGGCAGAAGAAGTCAGAGGCCAAGCCAGGGAGCGGCGTTAAAGCCGCAGCAGCTACGACTCAGGTTGAGGTTAGCGGTAAACCGTTGTGTAAAGGGGCAACAACGCCGACCAAAAGAACAATGCATCCCGAACACGAGGAGCAACTAAAGCACAGACAACAGGGTACAGGGGATCCGGTTCATTCCCAGCTGGGCCCCAACGTCCAGGGATGCTGCAGTTTATGTAAGACAGAAGCTCTGGATCCCGAGTGGAAAGACACCACAGGGGGGCAGGAGTGTCTCAGGCACGCTCTCCATTGTGGCTCCGCTCTGGGATTCTCCTTAAAAACAATCAAAAAGGAGCAGGTGGAGACCAAGGTGTCCTCCTGCTACTGCTGCTCCCAGGAGAGGTGTGTCGAGTACTGTCACAGACTGGCCCTCTTCCTGGAGGACAAGACCTTCAAGGAACCCGAGGACGGCTCGCTGGCCGACGTGTTCCACCACCACCATCACCACCATCATCACCACCATCACCATCTGCAGCCTCCTCATTCTGTCAGCCACCCAGCACCCATAACCATCAGCCCGCACACTTACACCTGTTTCCCTGGCTACTACGTCCACTTCAGCCACCAGGACCCCTCCCCCTCACCCGGGACGCCCCTCACTATATGCCCAAGGAGTGGCAAGAGACCCAAGTTACGCCCCAGCACTAGTCCGCAGCCTTCAGGGATCAGCCATCCGGTGTACTGCTGCACCTCGGTGGAAGCGTGCTACGGAGAGCCCTGCAGGATCAACAGCTACTCCGCGTATAGCAGTGTGATTCCAGCCATCACCAGAGGGGGGTGCTCCTTTGGCCCGACAGACTGCACAAACTGTAACCGTGGCATCAAGAGAGGTGAGTGGACAGGAGGATTATTTGACAGGTTTTTCTTTTTGATTGTTTCCGGCAGAGTAGTTGATCTATTACACAGGTATCTATTCTGATGGGAATAAATGAAGAATAAAGCTCGCAAATTAGTAATTGCAAATTATGTACAAATGGTTATGTTCGCTGGTGTAGAACAGAGATCTGATTGAATGGTGCAAATGTAGTGTTGAGCTGTTCCGGGGGGTTTGCAAGAGACATATTATAAGCCAATAATGTTCAAAACTACTGCAACAGTGGCTGAGATATTTTATTCCCTATAAGAAGTCAAGTTCAAAACGTACCAGATTCTATTGTGTATATTTCCCATAATGCAATCAGTGGTAACTTTTTTTAGACTTCCCAACACTAATAAATACCCACGTTTTTCACCCTCAGTTTATAACTGTTTTTTTTTCTAAACAAATGTATAGTTCAATAGGTAATGAATTTATATAACCCATCATCAGGCTTACTTCCACAGGTTGATTCGTTCTCCCCATGATGAGCAAACTGAACTTCATGTGTTCAATCAGAGGTTGATTAAGGAAACATAGCAGGTTTTCCTAATAAGAGTTTAATACTTACTTTGGTTCTAAGATTATGTTTTACACACAGTCCTCTTTAATCTGGCTGCCTACGCAGATTAATGAGCGGAGAACAGCTTTTATTTCTCGTTTCCTATTTTGAAATGTCTCTTAAGTGGGAAGTAACAAGTAATAGGGCCGGACCTATTTTGTCTCAGTTTGTCACTGGACAGGGAACATGAAGCCTGAGCAGTTAAAATACTAATGAGCTAAATGTACAGTCAGAGACATGAATCAGGACAGGAAGACTAGTGTGCCTGTCTCTCCCCTTCTCTCCCTGTCTCTAGACCTGTCTCTCTATCTCTCTCTTTTTTTTCTCTCCACCCCTCTCTCTCAACCTGTCTATAAACATCTCTCTCTCTCTCTCTCTCTCTCTCTCTCTCTCTCTCTCTCCACCTCTCTCTGTCTCTGTCTCTCTCCACCTGTCCCTTTCTCACTTTGTCTTCACCTGTCTGTCTGTCTCTCTAACCCTCTCTCATGCTCTCTCTCTCCCATCTGTATCTCTCTCTCTGTCTGTCTGTCTCCGTCTCTCTCTCTCCAACTTGCATCTCTCTGTCTGTCTGTCTCTGTCTGTCTCTGTCTGTCTCTGTCTCTGTCTCTCTCTCTCCTTCTCTCTCTCTCTGTCTCTCTCTCGCTCGCTTCTCTCTCTCTCTCTCTCGCTCTCTGCCTCTCTCTCTCTCGCTCTCTCTGTGGTCTCCAGTAGATAAATCCAGGTCAGCATGAGAGTTGAGCCTCTTGTCTCACAGGAAATGCTTTTTACAAACAGATCTCTTTCACTGAGGACAGTTTGACATGTCACATTAGACAAGAGAGGCATGGGTGTCAATAACAGATACAATACATTTGATGTAGCAAGAACAGAGCCATTATTAATGTTATTAGTAGAGTCAAGCTATGTCAGAATATCTGCTCTGAAAAGCTCTACCCACATCCAAAATCTTCTCATGTGTTTCCAATCAGGTTTCATTGACACCTTCATCGCTCTCCTGCTCATTTTGTGGCACCTGTTACCATAGGACATATGATATCTTATTAGTACATGGACTTTGATGACCTGGTGCTAATTCCAACAAGGCTCCACCCAACATCCACCCTAGCAGAGGTTTAACCAACCACCGGAATTAACCTGGGTAAAGCGGAGTTAGTGACTAGCTGGTTAACATTCAGCAGCCAGAACTGTGTATATATTACACGTTGTTTCATCAGGAGCCGCACGGCTCAGGAGGTATAATCCCAGGCTCCTCTAGAGTGTGTTGAAGTGTCCTTGAGCAGGACACTGTGGACACTGTATGTCCTTGTGTGTAAATATTGTGCTCCAGTAAGTTACTTTGGATAAATCAAGCTTCTGCCAAATTATTAAATATAATGTCATGTTTTTGCTGCCCCCAGCTGGTCAAAAAATCTGCAGTTTAATGTTAAATCTGATCCAGTTAATGCTATATGCTTGTTGTTATATTTCACAACTTTATGAACGGTATTGTAGGCTAAATTAATCCTTACGCTGTAATCTTAAACTCAATCTGTAAATAAATTTAAGTGAGAAGACTCCACAAGTCAACTTCTCATTTTAAAGAAACCTTGAGCACAACAGTTCAGTGTAATTCCTTCAGATCAACAGGCATCGTAAACCAACAAGAACTAAACAATGCCTTTGACTCCCTGCCTTTGAAACGTGAAGTCTAATTGACTCCAGTATTTATGTTCCTTTAATCTCTAAGGATCCACCAATCAAAGGGGTTTTTCATCAAAGTCCATTGCAAAACAAAAAACTGTGGGGCTTTGGGTACCCTTTGTTTTCATGCGCTTGATGCCTACAAATTGGAAGTGTTCCCCGTGATGATCTGTTGAGCTCTCAGCCCGGGAAGGTGGAGTGAAGACGGTGAGCGCAGGTTTTCCAAGAAGCCGATGATGCTTTTTAATGAGTCATATCATTTGCAGTTATCTGCTATTGGCTGGGTCAATAATTCTCACTCGAAGACAGAAATTTGTGCTTTTCAATGATGGTTATTAAGTCCATATCTCCCACAGGGTCAGGCCAGAAGGTTTGAAATTTCATGCAGGTGCCCTAGTTTTTCTTAGATAATCATTATGCCTGGTTGGTGAGGATAGAAAACATAATCTTTGAATGATGTCGTAATTTATGTGTCTCAGCAGTCAAAGCGTGGATTTTAAAACATATTGAAATGTTAATGTTTCCTCCCTGGAGCAAATAAAAGCTGAAATAAATTGACCATTAATTTACCTTAATGTCATCACCACAGCTGGAGTGGGCACAGTTTTATGGTGACGCCAAGTAATTGCGTGTGTCTGTGCGTGTGTGTATGTGTGTGTGTGTGTGCTCTGTTAAAGGCTGTAATTGACCTTAATCGAGCCTCTGTTTGTTTTTTCTGCTGCTTCAGCGGAACTAATAAAAACTGAGTGCAGTCCATGTCTCTATTATAAAACCTTGTTAAAGGTTGTTGATCAACGTGTTTGCTCCGTGTGCACATGTCTCACTCTGTCACTCGACTCCATTATCTCTGTTCCTTCCTCAGAAGACTACTCATCAACCCTCAACGACCATCACAGCCCCTCCTCCATCCCCATCTCCCCCAGCCCCAGAATCCTCACTGGCTGCCCCGTTCCCACTGTGCCTCCAGCCGGCCAATCAGTGCCCCACGTTCAGACTCCGCTGTCCGACCCCAGCCAACCGCAGCCACCGCTGCAGGTGGCGAAGGAGTGTCCGCAGAGTGCCAAGCCGCCTAGTGGGTCGAGGTCTGGCGGTCGCGGCAACGGCACCATCGGCTCAGCTGTCTGCCCTCTCAACAGGGACAAGAAACAGAAGCCCAGCTCTCCCAGTGTCAAAGAGCGGTCGGTTGCCAAGCAGCCGAGGAACGGCCGCCAGAAAACCACCAACGGCTGGCGGGCAGTTGGCCTGCCCTTTCAGAGGGAGGTTTTCTCTGTGGTATGTAGAGAACGTCCTGCTGGTGCTTTTTGATGCAGCCATTATGGGGCCATTTGTAATTAAATCTGGTGTAATTTAACTTTTACAAAGAGACGTCAGGATGATTTATCACACATTCATCATGCCCATTCACTCTGTAGTTCATCCTCCACATTTCTGTCAAGACACAGAATCATTCAGTACAAAATGCGTCCTGCAGCATTTTACTCCACAGGCTCTTGCAGCTTATCAGTGTATAGCTGCTGGAGGAGTCAGTATTTCCTGCTGCCTGTGTTCCCAGGGAGAGGAGGCTCCTGTGCTGAGGAAGTGTTTTGAGGGCATCCAGAGGGACGGGGAGCTGATTCGGGTCAGAGACACTGTTCTGCTGAAATCCGGGCCCAAGAAGAAGTCTCTGCCTTACGTGGCCAAGATCTCATCACTATGGGAAGAGCCAGAGTCAGGTAGGACACCCACTGTACACAGTGTTTATTTACACCACAAGAGAAGCTGTGGTAATGCAGTAATAACTGCCTCCAGCACTGACGTGATCTGTGTGTTTCTTCTCCTCAGGAGAGCTGATGATGAGTTTGTTTTGGTACTACCGTCCAGAACACACGCAGGGGGGACGCAACCCCAGCCTACATTGTGAGGTGAGGAATAAATCCTTTGAAACCATGGCTCCAGGAATAAAATGGTTTTGTTTCAGCAGAGGCTTGTTAACATCCTGTAGCTCCAATCAAATGTGCAAATTGTATGTAAATCAGTGCACCAGAGTATTCATGCACAACCTCTTAAGGCTTATTTATGCTCAACATTAGATGCGTACAAGGAAACTGATTCTTCCGTCCGTATTTGTGAACATAGCCTGAAAGCTTATTGATAGGGACTTGACAGATGAAAGCGAACAGTACCACCAGAAATCGTGGGGGGCAGTGAAGCCAGTATTTCAACCGAGGACACAACGAAGAAATTTATCTGTGAAAAAAATTCTCCATCTACATTTGATAGCCTCACAGATCATCACTGATCAAAAAAATGTCTCTTTTACCTCTTTCTTATCACATGTATATCACAACCTCCTCCACCGTTGCCATGCCTGTTGTTCAGAATCTCACGTCTCTAGTGGATGTATTAACAACCATGGCAACGTAAAGGTTGCATGTCAGTACGTGGGCGGGTACGTTTCATCGTTTGAAACTGAAACTTTTCATATGTAAAATCAGCATTAATGAACAAATTGAAATATGTCGATCAAAGGAGCTGCACTTCCTGCTGTCGGGAGGTAGCTGTCATGTTTTCTAGTGCGCCCGTGTGGAACATACCTTGATTGACATTTGCATATAAGCCTGCATGCATCTGTGCCTACACTCTCCACATGTGTCTGCGTGTGTCGTAGAGTAATACCTGCTGAGGTAAATACTTAATAGAGCAGCAAATATGAATAAATCTGCTGTTGAGGTTCTTCCCCTAAAAGTGCACAATTTGTTCTTTTTTTATAACCTTGCAAGGCAGCTGGATTTCTTACGAGGAGAATCCATCTTGCCAGGCTCCAAGCTATTCGCTCCTGGTTTGGACCAATCAGTGTCAGTGTGAAAGAAAAGCAAATAAAGCACTAAACGCTTCTCATGATGGAAAAGGTGTTTTGCTGCTTCTCCTCACTAGCGTCAGGAACCATGATCGATGGTGATGGACAGATGGCTCATCCAATCACCTGCCAAGCCCAGTTTCCAAGAAAGCTTTCCCAGATTGTTCTGTGTAACAAACCATCTGGCTCGTCGGGTTTCCTTATTGAGTAACATTTGATCAAAGCTGCAGTGAAACTACACCTTAAATCACTTACCCTTGTGGGGACTTTGGGATTATGGACTTTTCCAGAGTTCTTAATATTTTACAAGAAGATCCTAGAATATTAACCGGTAAAAGGTATTAATTCCTATGTAAGAACATGACTATGTTCACATGGAGAGCTGAAGCTTTTGCAAGATGAGAGTGAAAACATGCAAAATGGTATCGGTAGCATTATACATGAAATTATTTTAAAACTGGCGGAATAACATTGGACGTAATGACGTGTTATAATTGGGCTATTTAAACAGGAATATTAATGGGGTTTAAAAATAAGCAGCACATGTAAACATCTTAGTGAAATCACTGGTGTTTTTCACATTGATCTTGACCGTTGGTCTTGTAAATTACTATAATTTTATAGCTTACAAGGTTTTCTATGCTTCACACTTTGATAACACATTTTAGGGTTTTAATGCCTCTTGGTCGTGAAAATCAACCAATCAGGATTCAAGAAAAGGCTTGATTTTGACAGTCACTGCTAATATGTTTCAAAGGGAAGACAGTGCAACAAACACAGGCGGACACAAACGCACAGCCTCTGTTTGTGCTCACTTCCTGTCGTCAATAATCTCGCAAAAGGAACAAATTGCTCTTTTATTCAATCTCCAGAAACAATGACCCACATAAAGTCTGTCATTTCCCAGCTGCACTGGCTGCACACAGCCGACACTTCAGAGCAGCCGCGGGAGGACAGTAACACGGCTCTGGCTCAGAGGAAGCAGTGAAACATCTTTCTTTTATGAATCCGTCTTTACAAGTGAAGGTTAGACAGGAGTGTTTGTGTACAACACAGACAGATGTTTGAGCTCCAATTCAATCTAGGGTTATGTGTACGAGCTGCAAATCCTGATGAGGCTCAGCTGGCACCTTTTTGTTTTGAGCTAAGGAATAAAACACAACTCTTTTTCCTCCAGAATGAGATCTTTGCGTCTCGTCACCAGGATGTGAACAGTGTGGCCTGTATTGAAGACAAATGCTATGTCCTAACATTGGCACAGTATTGTCGGTAAGAAAGAAAGCTTTATTCTCTCTAGCACGTTTTATTGTTTTGCTAAATTTTATTTGGAAACTGATAGAACTTGATGTCTTGTGATCTGTGCCATCTCCAGATTTTGTGCCTTGGTAACACGCCGTAGGGAAGGTGTACACGACAGTGCCGCCTCCCTCGTGGTGCCACCCATTGCTGGCAACGCCATGCCCACCCACCACTGTGTGCCCGATGACATCAACCCAGAGCTGGTGTTCTTCAGCCGACACGTCTACGACTTTCGCTTTGGGCGCCTGCTCAAAAACCTGCAGTAGCATGTGATGTATGCCATGACTGTGGGACGTGAGCTAATGTTTCTCTGGTTTCATCCTCTACAACTTTGTTTAACTACAAAACTACCTGCTGCCTCTGTGAGAGGAACTGGACATTTAGGATGAAGGAGACACAAGCTTATCTTTATTTGAAATTCATACTCAACGCGCCACATGTTTATTTAGTGAGAGTCCTGGTCTGACATACGGTGTTGTAGAAGAGTCGTTATGGCAGTGTAATTGGGCTTCATCATACATGGCTCTCTGGTGTTGTAGCAGCTGTGTGAAAGCCCTGGAATGTACTCTGCTGTAGAAAAATGCTACTGTAGCTCTTAGAAATGTGACACTTGATATATATATATATATATAAGGAGAAGTTGATGTTACATGTGAACCATGTTACCATCTGCCTGCAGATATCAGACACACGAAGTATCAGTCATACGTCATAGATAAAGATCATGCTCATCATTAGAATTCACTTTTCTCAGAGGCACTGTAGACTAAGGTTTAAGAGAAAGACGCAAACTTGTGTCTTCAAGTTTAGGTAAATGTGGCGATTCACTTTGTTGCCAGAAGTTCTTTGAGTTTATCCAATCTGAGGTCAGTGAATATAAAGCCGCTGCCAGCAGCCATTTAGAATGCTCAGCATAAATACTGGAAACAATTGGGGGATTGACCCTCAGTAGCAAGGTCCCGTCGATGCACTCGACCAATCACAATGTCAGGTTTAAATCATCGTTTCATCCTGTTTGTATCCTACCAAATGTAATATAAAACCAAACCTATCGGAAACTCAACACTTGAACAAACATCAGTGTGATAAGAACTACCTAATAACACAAACTATCTTTGACAATTTTATTTGACGTTTACTTTACTATTAAATTGTTTTACCTTTACCGCAGCCAGCAAACAAGACATTTTTGCTTCACTTTTGTGAAACAGTTATGTCTTCTATCTTTATCTACAGTCTTTTTTGAAAAGAGCCAGGCTAGCTGTTCCCCTATTTCCAGTTATTATGCTAAGCTAAGATATTAAGCTGTTTGCTCAGGCAGACATAAATCTCAGCGAGAAAGTAGCTTAGTGTATATCCCACAGTTTCAAATAATCTTTTATCTAACATTTCCATTTTCATGTGAGTGTGATAGACTTGTAGGTCTATGTAGTGAACTCCGGACAAAGCTGCAAAGAAAGGAGATTCGGTTAAATATACTCACTGATCAGTTTTGTGCACGGCCACAAATGAAAAGTGGATGCAGTTTGGCGACATCTGTTGTGAGTCTCTAAGATAGTTATAGGTTTGATGACATATCTGTAGCTCTGAAATGGTGAGTTGGGTGAGTTGTCACACTGTAACACAGACGTGCGTTCTACAAAGAACGCACAGGTGAGTTTGTTAGGTCTCGCAGTGTGAGGACGTCCAACGAGCCGAGCATTGAGGGGGTTCATGTTATGCCAATGCTGAGGAATACTTTATTTTGTGATTTGACTCTGGTGTCAGCGAACTGTATATTTGGAAGAGCGCTTGTTTCTGGCAGATGGCAACAGTTCGTCACCTATATTCTCGTTTCTTCGCCGATGAGCTGCTGAGTAATGAATTCAGTGTAGCATTTAGATCTGTGATGATGATTCATTCCTATGTTTGAGAGAAGATATGTATTTATTTCTGTACTGAGAAAATATAAATTATTTTCAGAAGATAATTCTAAAGAATAGAGTTTTAGATGAGTGGCTTTCATTCCTGATTCGAGAGCAGGTCAAAGTCGTTTCTCGTCATTAGCTGCACTGTTCAAGATGAAAAGCGTGTATGTCGTTCGCAGTAGAGTTCCTGTGACTGATTGCTCTCCCAATAGAAGCCTGTGAAATGTTGTGTTGAGATGTTTAAGGTCCTCCAGGCAGATTCAAGGACACACCTGGAGGATCTGGAAAGATATCAGATACAGTTTGAAGGACACCTGTTAACATGTGACCAGATGCTTAAACATGCAGGACCAAAAACCTTTATGTTGGCCCCTCCCAGCTTCCTGTCATAGTCTCCTTTTAACGTCTCCTCCGATGATGAAGCTTTGCCTCCTCACCTTTAAATTGCTGAATGCTACGTTGATTTAAAACGTACCCTGCCATTAGCCTGTGCCCTCGATCCTGCTGCCTTATAGTACATTCCCAGCCTTTCATTTAGAAGTGTGTACCAATCTCAGCTTGGGGTTATGAAACCTGTTAGTGTGCTGATCTTGATTCCTCGATGCTTGAAAGGCATCTCAGGTCCGTCTCATACATCTGATCAGAAACGTAAAACTGACCCTTAATCAATTCTCACTCTAACAAATGTCTGCATAGGTTTTATTTAATCTCTCCTGAGGACAAAATGGTTGTTAAAACAATAGTTTGACATCTTGAAAAATGTTGAATTCTTGCAGAGTGTTGGGAGGATTGATGCCACTCTCGTCTGTTTACAATTAGTATGAAGATATAGCTAGCACCCGCTTAGCTTAGCATTAGCTCAGCAGGGGAAGACAGAGGCTTGATCCTGTCAGACAAGGCAACTAAAACCACCAACCAGCACCTACAAACCTCACTAATAAACTTGTTATATCTTCATTAATCTGTAAAAATAGAGCATGCTGCTTCCTGTCTTCGCACGAAGATAATGCTGCTTTCAGACATGAACTTCACAAAACCTTCGTATTTTTTCTGGACGAAGTTCTTGTGTGAACTTAAATGTCCAAATGAGAGCCTTCGGATTATCTGCGAACTTTCTCGCATAAAGAGCCATAAAATGTCTCGACATTTGCGTTCTCATGTACAGCCCCTCTGTAAAATGAGGGAAATGTATGTAGTTCAGTGTGGAAGCAGCATTTGAGATATAAGGGTGGTCTTGATCTTTTCATCTATTTCTCTACAAGAAGGTGTTTTCTGCCAGAGATGTCAAACATTTCCTTTCTTTGGTTGTAGTTTGTTTTGTAACAGTTGATTTTCCTCAGTTTGGTACAAAAAGCATCAAAACGTCCAAAGAAAATCCTCGACTCCCTTCTTCATAATCCAGCTCTTATCTGTCCATCTGGATGCTCATGTTCCAAACAGTCCCATTTTTTGCCATTATAACAAAGAGACTATTTGGCCGAGCTCAGTGGATGGTGTTAGCACAACACTGAGGTGATTTATAATACAGGAGTATTTGAGACGTTTCAGTCTTTTACTCTGCTTTGCACTTGTCAGCATTTAAATACTTACTGTAGTATCCAACCTGTTGTTAGCTGGTGCCAGAGAGCGCAAAACTAGACTGGATGTGGACAGTGCTTTACTCCCTGTACATCTGGTGGAATAGATTCATTTTGTGTGTTAATTTTACAAAAATATTATTCTCTATAATTATTTAATGGATTAATGTTTGACTTTCAAACAAGTCACCTTGAATTAAATTATTTTTATTGGTTAATTAAATTCAGCGGGCTCAAACGGAGCGAACTGGCCCTGGTGTTTCATTTGCTTTTCATGATAAACCAGAGGGAATCAGTGTGTTTTAAAGACCTCTCCACTGGGCACAAGATTCTTCTGAATATTCCTTTTTGATTGACATATTCAAGCCCACATGGCACAATTATACAAACCAAACTATATTGGGTCTAATTTTGGTTTTAAGTCCCACTGGGTCAGTCACAATATTAATACCAACAACTGGCTTTAGTTTGATGGCACATCAGTGTATATCATGGACTGATTTGAAAGAGTTAAATAGGAACCATCCCTAATTTATGATTTAAAACTTATGTTCTAGTTTCAATTGTTTGGCTCGACTACGTTAAAAAATATGTTGATCCGCTGATCTGTGTATTATGGCCTTACAGGAATCATTCAGCAAACTAATGAGGTTTAATCAAGATGTGTGATACTTATGTCTTAGCTGGTCCTCTGTGCCTGTTCCCATTAACCCGTATATATAAATATATTCCAAGCGTTTTCCATGAAGAGAAGGACGAGCATTTGCTGTCGTTTTTATTCACCTTACGAATGCCTTTCATTTTTGTCAGATGATGATACTGTTCTGATCTTGAATCACCACAAAGAAATGTCTTCACCAAAAACAGAGAGAGAGAGAAAGCGAGAGAGAGAGGGTGAAAGAGGAGGGATACATGAATTTAACTTCATTCCCAGGTGTACAAAAACCTAAACTTTAGTTCTTCTTATGTGAATTTTATGTTTGTATTCTTTGCATGGCGTTTTGGAAATCTTGGAAATATTAATCACAGCACAGATTATTTGTATGGTTTCAAATGGACCTCTGTAATATAAGAAAAAATATTTAATTGTAATAAATAATATATGAGTTTGAACATGTGTTTGAGAGATTTCTTTATGGCTGACATTGTTGACTGTAGTAATGGTTGCTGCCCAGGTGGTGGCTCTCTCTGCCAATATTTGTATCTGATCTGCTTTCATCAAACACAGAGATCACAGCTCTGAAAGGTGTTTTTGAAGAATTATCTCCATATTGATGTGTTAAGTGTTGTATGAGCACAGTTTCTTTACGGAAAAGCTTCATACAGCACCGGAAAGACTATATTTAAAGATATTGACATTTGTAGTCAATAATAATCGACTACAGGCTTTCAGGAAACAGGCAGAAAAGCAGAAAGCTGAATCGATTCAGTCGATCAACAGTAAAACTAAATTGATTTTATTTGTTGGTTAACTGTTTCCCTCAGTTAGGGACATGCTTATTGTCTGTTGATTTTACCTGGATAATCAGATAAAAATGTAGTCATTCCTGTACTGAAAATAACCATTTTTTTCTGCAGGAATTTAAAGAAACAACAATTTTCCAGCAAAATAAAAACAACCTTTTTATTTTATTTAGATATTTCTTTGAATTAACAGAGAAAAACAAAGATGGATCTGCATGAATCAAAATCCCTGTTATCTTTTCATCGCCTCCAGCCTTTCCCCTCTCGTACCTACTTTCATAATTCATTCAGCTCTTTAAACCTGAAATGATTATTTATCAGGGGCACTGGGTGGATCATGACAGGAGAGACAAGAGCATCTTGAAAACAGGAGATTTAATCATCCAACCTCAATAATCAGGCCTCTGAAGAAAATGTATGAGGCCTCTAGCACTACTCAATCAGATTATGATGATTTCAGTGGCATGAGCAGGTAAATCATTTGCATCTGAGACAGCGACCATGGTGCGGGATGAGAGAGCATTCAGCTGCTTTTAAGTATTTAGTCGTGTGACAGTGCATGGGTGCATCTTCAATGATTGAACAATGGAAGTGTGTTTATGGATACGTTTTCTGCAATGAGACTCAATGCAGGATCTATGTGTTACACACCAGGGGTTACGTACGTATTGATGGATAATAACAAACAAACAGTTGAAATTGAATTGATATCTAATGACATTTTATTTTTGTCCCTCTCAGTTGTCAGTGATGTGTACAGACCCAGCGCATCAAGACTAATTTCATCACCAAAATATTTAACACACTCTATGATTCACAATGATGTTAAGTAGAAAACAAGTGCCATATTTAAATCCAATTCTGTAGCAATCGATCAGAGCCGTGCATCTTGTATCTATATTCAGAATGACATTCAGAGGTACATTTTTTAAATTTTTTTTTAATTTACATATGTACAAGGAGGGTTGAAGGTTGATGTTGAAATAGTTGTAAGTATTAATTAGATAAACTGTAAAACAAATAAAGTTAACATATTTCTAATATGGAAATGGATATTTAATTGACATATGTCAGGCCACCGCTGCTTTTTATTATCCTTTCATGGATAAAAAGAAGCCATCAAAGGATAGGGTTAGGGTTCTGCTTCAAAGAACTGCTCTTCCAGCCAGCTGCCTCTCTGACCAAAGAGTATGTGTCAGATCTGTCTAGCAGGTGAAGAAACTGCCTCAAATGGGACTTTCTCTTGTCATACAAGACAGCTGCACAAGTTCTGCTGAGAGCCGTGTATTTCAGTAGGGGTCCCGAGGTGTTGCAATTACACACCTGCAAGACTTTCCACGGACTGACTCGGTCCAATTTTTCACCACTGTCCTCTCTTATTAACTTCTCCTGTCCCCAGTGTGGCTGCATACAGAGATGCACAGAATCACAGATGCAGTGGCTTCATCATTTGGGAAGTTTCAAATTACTGAAGTGATTCAAAGTGAGGTTTTTTTTCTTCTCAATTTAAAAATAAAGTGTGTAGAATTTAGTGGTAAAGTAGCATGCTGGGACCGAATGAATACACCTCACCGCACCCGCTAATTTCATGTAGGTAGAAGAAGCATTGGTCTGCCCTGCGGGTAAAGCTGTGACTCCATGGGAGTTTTTAATTATTATTTATAATTGCCTAGTGAGCCTAGAGAGAAAAAAACTAAACTGTACATTCGTGAATAATAGCAAAATAGACACCTGTGAATTGTTATTTTCAGCTAAAAATTACCCGAAAGACAATCCTTATCTGTTACTTGCTTTTTATTTGTATCGTCAGACAATTACAACAACACCATACAGCGTTCGGAGCAGTACTCTGCACATCTTCAGAATTAAAGAGGACCATCATCTCTGCCGAATCTACAAACACAGCACGCACCTACCACCGCTCACTATGTAGAGATTACTGACATTTGCATCTGAAGACTTTGTTAAGCCCGTCTGAATTTGCATTTTCATTTTCATAAAGGACGTTTGCGACACAATCAGACATGAGAGCAGCGGGATGCATGAGTAGAAGTGTGTGCAATATAAAGTCTTTGTATAATTTCATGCTCTCATTAGCAGCAGTGACAACAATGGAGCCTCCCTGATATGATATTCAACAAGCAGTCTCTCCTTATCGAAAGTATTCACACTGCAGCTCATCCAAAGGCTATAATAATTTATCTTTACGCTCTGTGATCAGGTCTACAAAGGAGTTTTAGGTTTATAAAATATGAGCAGCCTTTCAGATGCAACTTTCTTGTGAGATTAAGTCTGAGAAAATAAGATCAAGGAAAACAGTCTTAATGGGAAGCATTGGAAAACTCTCAAAAGACACCACTTAGCTTTTAAACTTCTTGATTAAAATAAATAATTTGACATCTCTGCACACAAACAAAGGGGCTTTCTTGATTTTGCAGATATCAACCCATGTAATTATCTGCAGCATACTTTGATGTAATTGCACATTAATGGGAATCATTGGTGCATCAACAGATTGAATAGTCTGGTTGTTCTTTTCCCCCTGGAGCTCCAGTGAAATAAACCTTTTCAGAAGATCTTGCAAAACAAGACGTCTTTTAAACGCTTGTCATGTTTATTCAGCAATAATTATTACATGAAAAACTATTTAGCTGATGAGTCACTTGGGTGTTTTTCAACCTTGATTATGTTAACTCCATGAGGGTTTGCCTGATATGCAGGACTTTGGGAACTTTATAAGGCTGTATGATATTCGTGGGATTTTAAATGCAGGATTTAGCTTGAAGGCTGCACCAAATTGCACACTCTTAAATATTAGTCCCCCTAAACATGCCTGTTTTTAGTTTTTTTTAATCAAGATCCATGAATCTAAGAGTACTCAACAAAAAAAAATCCATGGAGCTCCACACACAGATGAATGCTACAGTCACTTTTACAACTTGTAACAGTCTGACCGCTGTCTACTGGCCGAAGTCATAGCAACTTCAGCGCCTGGTCATAAAACACTGAGAAACCCTTTAATGGTACATCTATCACTGGACTACACAATTTCACCTCTGAGTTTAAAGGCACTCATCTCTCATGAGCCCTGAGCTGAATCGATAAAAGAGTTTATGGACAATATTCCAACCAGCACACCCTGATCTTGTATTTTGTCTTATTAAAATAAAGAGTTGTTGGTGATAAGAGGAGGAAATAAAAGCTTTGATGTCAGTCTACTGTTCAAAATCATACATGGTTTTACTTCGTATTTATTAATTAATTTTCTATTACATCCTATTTATATAGAAAATGACAAAATGTCCACTAGTGACACTAGTGCTGCATTTTTTACCTGACTAGTTACATTCAAAATGTTGACTGTAGTTTTACTAGTGAGGTCCTCTGTCTGCGGAAGGCACACATCATTAAATATCACTACATTTGTTTCCTTTGATGTCACACTGCACCTCTGAATATAAGCAGTTTTATTATTGTATTGTTTTTGAGATATTGTATTTGTATTTTTATATTAAGCTCTTTCTACCTTACTTTTATTTATTAAATTATTAAATTATTTCACTATTGAGCTGACCTGTTACCTCTCATCCAACACCTTTCACTCTACCCATGACCCTGTGTTAACTTGTGCATGATAAAGACATTTTAAAACTTCTTAGTTTAGTTGACCAGAAAAAAGATTAAAACATCCATTTGAAAACGTCTATCAGCAGAATTTTAAAACCTAACTTTTGAAACTTCTGCCTCTCTTACTGTGCATCTGCAATTAAAATTCAACACAAGCCCATTGCAATCATTCTGGGTGTCATTGGGGTCGTAAACCTATTTATTTATTTATGCGTTAGACTTCCTCTCAGGTTTATTCACTCCATTTTTACATAATAAATAGTACAGATGATGGGTTTTGATGATTATGATGGGTTGACATTTGACACACAACTCTGCAGACTTTGCATATTGTATTGTTTTCATTGAATGTCACAGCTGCAGCAGAAAGAAATCATTTCATGAGTAAAAGCCAAACTGAACGACAGAAACACATTTCAATTTGTGCACCCTCATTGGTAAAGTTAATAAAAATTATTGTAATGAATTAGTATATTAAGCGGAATGCAACAAGATAGATCTTATATTAAACATAATGAAGGCATGAACAATTAACTAAATACTCTCTTAGTAAAAGCGGAAGGAAATTGGACTAAACAGTACATTGAAAGGGCACATTTTACAGTATATACATACAGTTGACACAGGGAATTACAAATCGAAAGAATATGAATATGTACAATCATATAACGTAGAAACCTCAGAGCCACATGTGAGGATTTGCAACTCCACGTGTCAGTTTCAGAATTTCACTTTACATAAATTATCTCTTATCTGTCGAAAAGAAGATTGGCCACATTCATATTAAATTTGAAGTGAAGAAGAGGTTGATTCTTAAGCGTAGTTGTCTTGAGGAACAATGTTACTTGCACATGGTAAATCTGCCACAATGGTAGAGGTGTGAAGACGTGGAACTTTAGACATTTTCAGGACGCTCGACCCTTGACCCTGCTCATTTCCATAACCCCTCCTCCAGAAAAGGAAGTGGCTGCACAGGTACGACAGGAACTTTTCGTGTAGTGAGGCGTAAATAAAAGGATTGTAGCAAGCGGAGCTCATGGCAAACAGGTGACTCGACACCTGGATGACGTTTATGTAGTTCTTCCCCAAAATGGAGAAGTCTGTGTCCAGGTCACGGATCAGATTCACCACCTGCAAAGATCATCTGTGTTACCGCACTCGTCCATTCAAGGTACAGTTTATAAATCAGGATTTGCAACAGTTTTTCGTGGTTTCATGTCTAAGCTAACAATAACATGAGCTAACAACAGTGCTAAAGTTAGCGAAAAGCTACTAATTAAGTCAGTAACAGTAACAGTGGTGAGTTGGTATAGTTTGTTCACTTTGAAGTTTCATTATCAAAGATTCATTCCTACATGTAAAGGACATGAAGAAATGGGAACAATAAATTAAAGGTCTAATAGCCGGGCTGTTTGTTTCCACCATAAACTCTATAGATGACAAGCCAGCTCCTCAAAAGGGGAGGCAAAATGTCTAAAGACTCATGGTTTCTGTCATTTGTGGTAGTTCTTATCACACAGATAAGATGCCAATGTTCCACACAGTTAGTTATTTGATGTTTTAAAAATGAGGTGAAACATCATTAGTGACAGTTGAGACTGACTTCTGATTGGTTCAGCACATGTATCGGTGGGACCTCGATACCACGGTCTGAC